>NC_052320.1:761414-783914 GCF_016432855.1 Salvelinus namaycush | reverse complement strand
GGCCCTATGTTCCTGTAGTCCACTATTATATAGCGATATGCAACTTTTCAGGGAAGTTAGGAAAGCAAAGTCAAGCTTTTTAAACAGACATTTGCATAATGTAGCATAAACTGTAAAAAGTTCTGGGAAATTTGCATCCTGTAGCACAAATTCCCAAAGGTTCTGGGACACTGTAAAGTCCATGGAGAATAAGAGCACCTCTTCCCAGCTGCCCACTGCTCTGAGGCTAGGAAAGACTGTCTTCACAGATAAATCGACAATAATTGAGAATTTCAATAAGCATTTTTCTACGGCTGGCCATGCTTTCCACCTGGCTACCCCTACCCCGGTCAACAGCCCTGCACCCCCCACAGCAACTTGCCCAAACCTCCCCCCATTTCTCCTTCACCCAAATCCAGACAGCTGATGTTCTGAAAGCGTTGCAAAATCTGGACCCCTACAAATCAGCTGGGCTAGACAATCTGGACCCTCTCTTTCTAAAATGATCCGCCGAAATTGTTGCAACCCCTGTTACTAGCCTGTTCAACCTCTCTTTCGTATCATCTGAGTTCCCCAAAGATTGGAAAGCTGCCACGGTCATCCCCCTCTTCAAAGGGGGAGACACTCTAGACCCAAACTGTTACAGACCTATATCTATCCTACCGTGCATTTCTAAGGTCTTCGAAAGCCAAATTAACAAATAGATCACCGACCATTTTGAATCCCACCGTACCTTCTCCGCTATGCAATCTGGTTTCCGAGCTGGTCACGGGTGCACCTCAGCCACGCTCAAGGTCCTAAACGATATCATAATCGCCATCGATAAAAGACAATTCTGTGCAGCCGTATTCATCGACCTGGCCAAGGCTTTCGACTCTGTCAATCACCACATTCTTATCGGCAGACTCAACAGCCTTGGTTTCTCAAATGATTGCCTCGCCTGGTTCACCAACTACTTTTCAGACAGAGTTCAGTGTGTCAAATATCGGGGCCTGTTGTCCGGACCTCTGGCAGTCTCTATGGGGGTGCCACAGGGTTCAATTCTCAGCCTACTCTTTCTCTGTATACATCAATGATGTCGCTCTTGCTGCTGGTGATTCTCTGATCCACCTCTACGCAGACGACACCATTCTGTATACTTCTGGCCCTTCTTTGGACACTGCGTTAACTAAACTCCAGACAAGCTTCAATGCTATACAACTTTTCTTGCGTGGCCTCCAACTGATAGTAAAACTAAATGCATGCTCTTCAACCGATTGCTGCCCGCACCTGCCCGCCCGTCCAGCATCGCTACTCTGGACGGTTCTGACATAGAATATGTGGACAACTACAAATACCTAGGTGTCTGGTTAGACTGTAAACTCTCCTTCCAGACTCACATTAAGCATCTCCAATACAAAATTAAATCTAGAATCGGCTTCCTATTTCGCAACAAAGCATCCTTCACTCATGCTGCCAAACATACCCTCGTAAAACTGACTATCCTACCGATCCTCGACTTCAGCGATGTCAGCATTTATAAAATAGCCTCCAACACTCTACTCAACAAATTGAATGCAGTCTATCACAGTGCCATCCGTTTTGTCACCAAAGCCCCATATATGACCCACCACTGCGACCTGCATGCTCTCATTGGCTGGCCTTCACTTCATATTGTTCGCCAAACCCACTGGCTCCAGGTCATCTATAAATCTTTGCTAGGTAAAGCCCCGCCTTGTCTCATGGTCACCATAGCAACACCCACCCGTAGCACACGTTCCAGCAGGTATATCTCACTGATCACCCCCAAAGCCAAATCCTCCTTTGGCTGCCTTTCCTTCCAGTTCTCTGCTGCCAATGACTGGAACAAATTGCAAAAATCACTGAAGCTGGAGACTCATATCTCCCTCACTAACTTTAAACATCAGCTGTCAGAGCAGCTCACAGACCATTGCACCTGTACATAGCCCATCTGTAAATAGCCCATCCAACTACCTCATCCCCATATTGTTATTTGTTTTTTTGCTCCTTTGCACCCCAGTATCTCTACTTGCACATTCATCTTCTGCACATCTATCCTTCCGGTGTTTAATTGCTAAATTGTAAATTCTTTGCCACAATGGCCTATTTATTGCCTTACCTCCCTAATCTCATTTGCACACACTGTATATAGATTTTTTTCTATTGTGTTATTGACTGTATGTTTGTTTATCCCATGTGTTGTTGTTTGTGCCGCACTGCTTTGCTTTATCATGGCCAGGTCGCAGTTGCAAATGAGAACTTGTTCTCAACTGGCCTACCTGGTTAAAAGAAAGGTTAAATAACATTTAAAAATAATAATATCCTTTGTCTTGTTCACATTGTTGTCCTGGCAGCACACTCCCTATAGTCTCGTCGTTGTCGGTGATCAGGCCTACCACTGTTGTGTTGTCGCAAACTTAAAGATGGTGTTGGAGTCATGCATGGCCACGCAGGGTCTTGAACAGGTGAGTACAGAGGGACTGAGCGCACCCGCTGAGGCTCCAGTGTTAGATCAAGCAGATGTGTTGCTACCTACCCTCGGGAGGGGGAGACCAGACCTGGGGCGCTGCCCATCGAATTCCGGTCGTTCGAGTTTTAGTGATCCTTAGCTTGGTGATGAGCTTTGAGGGCACTATGGTGTTGAACGCTGAGCTGTAGTCAATGAACAGCATTCTCACATAGGTGTTCCTTCTGTCCAGGTGAGAAAGGACAGTGTGGACTGCAATAGATATTGTGTCATCTGTGGATCTGTTTGGGCGGTATGCAAATTGGAGTGGGTCTAGGGTTTCTGGGATAATGGTGTTGATGTGAGCCATGACCAGCCTTTCAAAGCACTTCATGGCTACAGACGTGAGTGCTACGAGTCGGTAGTCATTTAGGCAGGTTGCCTTAGTGTTCTTGGGCACAGGGACTATGGTGGTCTGCTTGAAACATGTTGATATTACAGACTCGGCCAAGGACAGGTTGAAAATGTCAGTGAAGACACTTGCCAGTTGGTCAGCGCATGCTCGGATTACACATCCTGGTAATCCATCTGGCCCTGCAGCCTTGTGAATGTTGACCTGTTTAAATGTCTTACTCACATTGAATACGGCGAGCGTGATCACACAGTCGTCCGGAACAGCTGGTGCTCTCATGCATGCTTTAGTGTTGCTTGCCTCGAAGCGTGCATATAAGTCATTTAGCTCGTCTGGTAGGCTCGTATCACTGGGCAGCTCGCGGCTGTGCTTCCCTTTGTAATCCGTAATAGTTTGCAGGCCCTGCCACATTTGATGAGCGTCGGAGCCAGGGGTGGTAGGATTCAATTTTAGTCCTGTATTTACGCTTTGCCAGTTTGATGCTTCGTCTGATGGTTTAGCGGGATTTCTTATAAGCGTCCGTGTTAATGTCCCGCTCCTTGAAAGCGGCAGCTCTACCCTTTAGCTTAGTGTGGATGTTGCCTGTAATCCATGGCTTCTGGTTGGGGTATGTACGTACGGTCACAATGGGGACAACGTCGTCAATGCACTTAGTGATGAAGCCAGTGATTGTTGTATGCTCCTCAAAGCCATTGGATGAGTCCCGGAACATATTCCAGTCTGTGCTAGAAAAACAGTCCTGTAGCTTAACATCTGCGTCATCTGACCACTTCCATATTGAGCGAGTCACTTGTACTTCCTGCTTTACTAATAGCTTGTAAGCAGGAATCGGGAGGATAGGTCAGACATGTAACGGTGCAAATAAAAATCCCACTCACCCAATAACAGTTACAGTAAGTTACTTCAACTGTAGGTGTTAATACTGGTACCTACAGCCTCACATCGTGGAATGGCTGGCTGACTGACTGGCTGGCTGACTTTCTCACTGGCTGGCTGAAAGACTAACTGGCTGGCTGACTGGTTGACTTTTCTAACTGACTGGCTGACAGTCATATTGACCGGCTGACTGGCTGACTGACTGGCTTGTGGACTGACTTACTGGCTGGCTGACTGGCAGACTGACTTGCTAACTGAGTCATCAGGTTTTAGACACATCCCAATGTCACAATATCCTGAACAGTGGTTTCAACACTTCCTTTTCCTTCAGCCTCTCTCTCTCCTCTCTCTTGCTCACGCTATCACCCTCTCTCTCTCTCTATCTCTCTCTCTCTCTTCCTCCCTCCCTGCCTCCCTCTCTTCCCCTCTCTCGCTCTCTCTCTCCCTCTCCCTCTCTCTCTTCTTCTCCTAATGTTTGGTCTGTCTTTTCATTGTGACTTCTCTCTTGTTTTCCTGCACTATATCTTTAATGGTTAATGGAGGGATCTGGGAAAGATTGATCCACTTTTCATCTTGGTGTGTCTATGGTGAGCTTTCCTACCAGTGTAGAGTAGAGTAGAGTAGGGTAGAGTAGTGTAGAGTAGTGTAGAGTAGAGTAGAGTAGAGTAGAGTAGAACAGAGTAGAGTAGAGTATAACAGAGTAGAGTAGGGTAGAGTAGAGTAGAGTAGAGTAGAGTAGAGTAGAGTAGAGTAGAGTAGAGTAGAGTAGAGTAGAGTAGAACAGAGTAGAGTAGAACAGAGTAGAGTAGAGTAGAATACGATTCCCTTAAAAGGGCAGGAGACAACATGAATTTGGAGCAAATAGCTCCTCAGTAATGCATTCTATTAAAAACATTTAATCTCTTGGCATGTCTCTCTATTAGGGTGTATTAATGGGGTGGAGAGAGAGAGAGGGAGAGGGGGTGGGAGAGAGGAATGGGAATGTGTTATTGTGTTTGTGGTGCGTGTGTGTGTGTGTGTGTGTGTGTGTGTGTGTGTGTGTGTGTGTGTGTGTGTGTGTGTGTGTGTGTGTGTGTGTGTGTGTGTGTGTGTGTGTGTGTGTTTGTTAAAGGGTCTGCAGCGTTTACTGTGATACAGTGATACGTCCTCTGCAGAAGTCAGGACATGTATACTTCTTGACGCAGAGCAGAACAGAACAGAACAGAGCAGAACAGAGCAGAGCAGAGCTGAACAGAACAGAGCTGAACAGAGCAGAGCAGAACAGAACAGAGCAGAACAGAGCAGAGCAGAACAGAACAGAACAGAGCAGAACAGAGCAGAGCAGAGCTGAACAGAGCTGAACAGAGCAGAACAGAACAGAGCAGAACAGAACAGAACAGAGCAGAACAGAACAGAGCAGAACAGAACAGAACAGAACAGAACAGAACAGAGCAGAACAGAACAGAACAGAACAGAACAGAGCAGAACAGAACAGAACAGAACAGAGCAGAACAGAACAGAGCAGAACAGAACAGAACAGAACAGAACAGAACAGAACAGAGCAGAACAGAACAGAGGCAGAACAGAACGACAGAGCAGAGCGAGCAGAGCGAACAAGGCAGAGCAAGCAGAGCAGACAGAGCAGAGCAGAGCAAGCAGAGCAGAACAGAACGAGCAGAGCAACAGAACAGAGCAGAGCAGAGCAGAGCAAGCAGAGCAGAGCAGAGCTGAACAGAACAGAGGCAGAGCAGAGCAGAGCAGAGCTGACAGAAAGAGCAGGCAGAGCAGAGCAGAGCAGAACAGAACAGAACAGAGCAGAGCAGAGCAGAGCAGAGCAGAACAGAACAGAACAGAGCAGAGCAGAGCAGAGCAGAGCAGAGCAGAACAGAACAGAGCAGAGCAGAGCAGAGCAGAGCAGAGCTGAACAGAACAGAGCTGAACAGAGCAGAGCTGAACAGAACAGAGCTGAACAGAACAGAGCTGAACAGAGCAGAGCTGAACAGAGCAGAGCTGAACAGAGCAGAACTGAACAGAGCAGAACTGAACAGAGCAGAGCAGAACAGAGCAGAGCTGAACAGAGCAGAGCTGAACAGAGCAGAGCTGAACAGAGCAGAGCTGAACAGAGCAGAGCAGAGCAGAGCAGAACAGAACAGAACAGAGCAGAGCAGAACAGAGCAGAGCAGAACAGAGCAGAACAGAGCAGAGCAGAGCAGAACAGAACAGAGCAGAGCAGAACAGAACAGAGCTGAACAGAGCAGAGCAGAACAGAACAGAGCAGAGCAGAGCAGAACAGAGCAGAGCAGAGCAGAGCTGAGCAGAACAGAGCAGAACAGAACAGAGCAGAGCAGAACAGAGCTGAACAGAACAGAGCTGAACAGAGCAGAGCTGAACAGAACAGAGCTGAACAGAACAGAGCTGAACAGAGCAGAGCTGAACAGAACAGAGCTGAACAGAGCTGAACAGAGCAGAGCAGAGCAGAACAGAGCAGAGCTGAACAGAACAGAGCAGAGCAGAGCAGAACAGAGCTGAACAGAACAGAGCTGAACAGAACAGAGCTGAACAGAGCAGAGCTGAACAGAACAGAGCTGAACAGAACAGAGCTGAACAGAACAGAGCTGAACAGAGCAGAGCTGAACAGAACAGAGCTGAACAGAGCTGAACAGAACAGAGCAGAACAGAACAGAGTAGAACAGAGCAGAGCAGAGCAGAACAGAGCAGAGCTGAACAGAACAGAGCAGAGCAGAGCAGAACAGAGCTGAACAGAACAGAGCTGAACAGAACAGAGCTGAACAGAACAGAACAGAACAGAACAGAGCAGAACAGAACAGAGTAGAACAGAGCAGAGCAGAGCAGAACAGAGCAGAGCAGAACAGAACAGAGCAGAGCAGAGCAGAACAGAAAGCAGAACAGAGCTGAACGAACAGAGCTGAACAGAGCAAGCTGAACAGACCGAGCTGAACAGAACAGAGCTGAAACAGAGCAGAGCTGAACAGAACAGAGCTGAAAGAGCTGAACAGCAGCACAGCAGAACAGAGCTAGCGAACAGAACAAGCAGAGCAGAGCAAACAGAGCAGAAGAACAGAAGCAGAGCTGAACAAACAGAGCTGAACAGAGCAGAGCAGAGCAGAAACAGAGCAGAGCTGAACAGGCAAGCAAACAGAACAGAACAGAGCAGAGCAGAACAGAACAGAGCTGAACAGAGCAGAGCAGAGCAGAACAGAGCAGAGCTGAACAGAGCAGAGCTGAACAGAACAGAGCTGAACAGAGCAGAGCAGAGCAGAACAGAGCAGAGCTGAACAGAACAGAGCAGAGCAGAACAGAGCAGAACAGAACAGAGCAGAACAGAACAGAACAGAGCAGAACAGAGCTGAACAGAGCAGAACAGAGCAGAACAGAGCAGAACAGAGCAGAAAACAGAACGAGCAGAACAAGCTGACAGAACAGAGCAGAACAGAACAGAACAGAGCTGACAGAGCAGAGCAGAGCTAAACAGACAGAGCAGAACAGAGCTGAACAGAGCAGAACAGAGCAACAGAGCAGAACAGAGCAGAACAGAACAGAGCAGAACAGAAGCAGAGCAGAACAGAGCTGAGCGAACAGACAGAGCAGAGCAGAGCAGGCAGAACGAGCAGAAGCAAGCAGAGCAGAGCAGAGGCAGAACAGAGCAGAGCAGAGCAGAGCAGAGCAAAGAGCAAGCAGAGAACAGAGCAGAGCAGAACAAACGAGCAGAGCGAGCAGAGCAGAGCAGAGCAGAACAGAACAGAGCAGAGCTGAACAGAACAGAACGAGAGGCAGACAGACGAGAGCTGAACAGAACAGAACAGAGCAGAGCAGAGCAGAGCAGAGCAGAGCAGAACAGAACAGAACAGAGCAGAGCAGAGCGAGCAGAGCAGACACAACAGACAGAGCAGAGCAGAGCAGAGCAGAGCAGGCAACCAGAACAGAGCAGAGCGAGCAGAGCAGAGCAGAGCTGAACGAACAGAGTGAACAGAGCAGAGCTGAACAGAACAGAGCTGAACAGAACAGAGCTGAACAAGCAGAGCTGAACAGAGCGAGCTGAACGAGCAAAACTGAACAGAGCGTAACTGAACGAGCAGAGCAAACAGAGCAAGAGCTGAAACAGAGCAGAGCTGAACAGAGCAGAGCTGAACAGAGCAGAGCTAACAAGCAGAGCAGAGCAGAGCAAAGCAGAGCAGAAGAACAGAGCAAGCAGAAACAGAGCAGAGCAGAGCAGAAACAGAGCAGAGCGCAGAAACAAGCAGAACAGAGCAAGCAGAACAGAACAAGCAGAAGCAGAACAGAAAAGAGCTGAACAGAGCAGAGCAGAACGAACAGAGCAAGCAGAGCGAAACAGAGCAGAGCAGACAGAGCTGAGCAGAACAGAGCAGAACAGAACAGAGCATAGCAGAAAAGCACAAACAGAGCTGACAAGAAGCTGAACAGAAGCAGAGCTGAACAGAACAGAGCTGAACAGAACGAGCTGAACAGAAGCGGAGCTGAACAGAACAGAGCTGAACAGAGCTGAACAGAGCAGAGCAAGCAGAACAGAGCAGAGCTGAACAGACAGACAGAGCAGAGCAGAACAGAGCTGAACGAACAGAGCGAACAGAACAGAGCTGAACAGAGCGAGCTGAAACGAACAGAGCTGAACAGAACAGAGCTGAACAGAACAAGAGCTGAACAAGCAGAGCTGAACAGAACAGAGCTGAACAGAGCTGAACAGAACAGAGCAGAACAAACGAGTAGAACAAGCAGAGCAGAGCAGAACAGAGCAGAGCTGAACAGAACAAGCAGAGCAAGCAAAAACAGAGCTGAACAGAACAGAGCTGAACAGAACAGAGCTGAACAGAACAGAACAGAACAGAACAGAGCAGAACAGAACAGAGTAGAACAGAGCAGAGCAGAGCAGAACAGAGCAGAGCTGAACAGAACAGAGCAGAGCAGAGCAGAACAGAGCTGAACAGAACAGACTGAACAGAACAGAATGAACAGAACAGACTGAACAGAACAGAATGAACAGAACAGACTGAACAGAACAGAATGAACAGAACAGAGCTGAACAGAGCTGAACAGAGCAGAGCAGAGCAGAACAGAGCAGAGCTGAACAGAACAGAGCAGAGCAGAGCAGAACAGAGCAGAGCTGAACAGAACAGAGCTGAACAGAACAGAGCTGAACAGAGCAGAGCAGAACAGAGCAGAGCTGAACAGAGCAGAGCAGAACAGAGCAGAACAGAGCAGAGCAGAACAGAACAGAGCTGAACAGAGCAGAGCAGAGCAGAACAGAGCAGAGCTGAACAGAGCAGAGCTGAACAGAACAGAGCTGAACAGAGCAGAGCAGAGCAGACAGAGCAGAGCTGAACAGAACAGAGCAGAGCAGAACAGAGCAGAACAGAACAGAGCAGAACAGAACAGAACAGAGCAGAACAGAGCTGAACAGAGCAGAACAGAGCAGAACAGAGCAGAACAGAGCAGAACAGAACAGAGCAGAACAGAGCTGAACAGAACAGAGCAGAACAGAACAGAACAGAGCTGAACAGAGCAGAGCAGAGCTGAACAGAACAGAGCAGAACAGAGCTGAACAGAGCAGAACAGAGCAGAACAGAGCAGAACAGAGCAGAACAGAACAGAGCAGAACAGAGCTGAACAGAACAGAGCAGAACAGAGCTGAGCAGAACAGAACAGAGCAGAGCAGAGCAGAGAAGAGCAGGAAGTCGCTCTCTCCATACGGAGCACATTTTCCCTCCACATTTTCAGATCAATGCATCATTTGTAACTTTAGGAGACAATCAGGCTGTGTTTTATCGAGAGATGTGGCTGCTGTAAACGTTAGAACAGAAGGCCGTGTTCCAATCATTTACTCTCCAAGCCAGGCGAGCTATTTGAGATGTTCCCTGCGATTGCACCCACCGTAGGTGTTGCTGTGTTTGTATATAAACCAACTCCTCTGAGACACCCTCGCAGAGTTGGAGTCACAACCAGGGTCACGGTGTGTGTGTGTGTGTGTGTGTGTGTGTGTGTGTGTGTGTGTGTGTGTGTGTGTGTGTCTTCTACTCTTTTCAGAGTGTATCCTGTGCTGGTGATCTTGAGAGTGAGATTATGGATTAATACTCAAATGAACGTTTAATTGCATGAAACCCCCCCCCCCCCCCCCCCCCCCCCCCCCCCCTCCCCTTGTCACCAGGCCTGGCCGGGCGCTAACTCCCAGACTCCAGGCACAGGACATCTAGCTAGCTTTAGCTACTAGCATAGCATGCTATAAATCCTTAGCCCAGACATTCAGTCACAACCTTTAGCTAGCCTAGCATAGTAAGATTTTAGCCCAGCCTCTCAGATCCACAAAGTCTAGCTAGTTTAGCATAGGCGGTAGGCTACTGTAAATCCTCACCCTAACAGCGCAGGATTTTAAAACGTTTTCCTGACGAAAGTACTTAGCACCTCTGAACAGAGTGCCGGCAGTCAATCTCTTTTGTGTATCACACAGCAAAAGACCTTGACGTTGTCAGTCACTCAGCCGTGTTAAAATACTTTGGCAAAGAATGTCCACGTGTGTTGCTTAGTTTACGGTCTAGATTCTAATGTTAGCTAGCTAGCCTAGCTTCGCTAATGTTACTATTTTGTAGAAAGCCCTAGTTAATACTAGCAAGATGACCCCAGATAGATAACTACCTAGCCAGATGACCCCAGATAGATAACTACCTAGCCAGATGACCACAGATAGATAACTACCTAGCCAGATGACCCCAGATAGATAACTACCTAGCCAGATGACCCCAGATAGATAACTACCTAGCCAGATGACCCCAGATAGATAACTACCTAGCCAGATGACCCCAGATAGATAACTAAAGTCAAGTTGTTGGCCACTGACAAGCATTGCCATTCTACAAGTAGAAGTTGTAGGGTCGTCACTACTGGGTCGGCACGCAGCAGGTACCGCTTTTTTTTGGTGCATTCACCTTATGATATCCAGTTTAACAACCACTTTACAATAGTGCATCTAAATCTTTTAAGGGGGGGGGGGGGGGGGGGTTAGAAGGATTACTTTATCCTATCCTAGGTATTCCTTAAAGAGGTGGGGTTTCAGGTGTCTCCGGAAGGTGGTGATTGACTCCGCTGACCTGGCGTCGTGAGGGAGTTTGTTCCACCATTGGGGTGCCAGAGCAGCGAACAGTTTTGACTGGGCTGAGCGGGAACTGTACTTCCTCAGAGGTAGGGAGGCGAGCAGGCCAGAGGTGGATGAACGCAGTGCCCTTGTTTGGGTGTAGGGCCTGATCAGAGCCTGAAGGTACGGAGGTGCCGTTCCCCTCACAGCTCCGTAGGCAAGCACCATGGTCTTGTAGCGGATGCGAGCTTCAACTGGAAGCCAGTGGAGAGAGCGGAGGAGCGGGGTGACGTGAGAGAACTTGGGAAGGTTGAACACCAGACGGGCTGCGGCGTTCTGGATGAGTTGTAGGGGTTTAATGGCACAGGCACGGAGCCCAGCCAACAGCGAGTTGCAGTAATCCAGACGGGAGATGACAAGTGCCTGGATTAGGACCTGCGCCGCTTCCTGTGTGAGGCAGGGTCGTACTCTGCGAATGTTGTAGAGCATGAACCTACAGGAACGGGCCACCGCCTTGATGTTAGTTGAGAACGACAGGGTGTTGTCCAGGATCACGCCAAGGTTCTTAGCGCTCTGGGAGGAGGACACAATGGAGTTGTCAACCGTGATGGCGAGATCATGGAACGGGCAGTCCTTCCCCGGGAGGAAGAGCAGCTCCGTCTTGCCGAGGTTCAGCTTGAGGTGGTGATCCGTCATCCACACTGATATGTCTGCCAGACATGCAGAGATGCGATTCGCCACCTGGTTATCAGAAGGGGGAAAGGAGAAGATTAATTGTGTGTTGTCTGCATAGGAATGATAGGAGAGACCATGTGAGGATATGACAGAGCCAAGTGACTTGGTGTATAGCGAGAATAGGAGAGGGCCTAGAACAGAGCCCTGGGGGACACCAGTGGTGAGAGCACGTGGTGCGGAGACAGATTCTCGCCACGCCACCTGGTAGGAGCGACCTGTCAGGTAGGACGCAATCCAAGCGTGGGCCGCGCCGGAGATGCCCAACTCGGAGAGGGTGGAGAGGAGGATCTGATGGTTCACAGTATCAAACTATCCTGACCCTAACCTGACCCTAACCCTATCCTGACCCTATCCTGACCCTAACCCTATCCTGACCCTTTCCTAACCCTATCCTGACCCTATCCTGACACTGACCCTGTCCCGACCCGAACCTTAACCCTGACCTTATTCTGACCCTAACCCTAACCTGACCTTAACCCTATCCCGACCCGAACCTTGACCCTATCCCGACCCGAACCTTAACCCTGTCCCGACCGGAACGTGGACCCTATCCCGACCTGAACATTAACCTTATCCCGACCTGAACCTTGACCCTAACCCTATCCCAACCCGAACCTTGACCCTAACCTTATCCTGACCCCAGTGTGTGGGTTTCTCCCCACCAGAACCAGAACCATCCTGGCCTGTCAGCCATCGGCAGGTTTTGTAATCTGCTCATGTTTTTCATTTGTTCTGGTGAAACTGGAGCCGAGTTTCAGTTCCCTCTCTGTGTGCCAGCTAGATGCTAGGCTAGATAGTCATGTGCTAGGCTAGTCCCCCTTTAACATGTACTGGATTACCAGACCCTGACTCAGTCTTCCCACTTTAACATGGGCTGGGTTGCCAGACCCTAACTGATTCTTCCTTCTTTAACATGGGCTGGGTTGCCAGACCTTAACTGAGTCTCCCCCCTTTTAACATGGGCTGGGTTGCCAGACCCTAACTACATCTTTCCCCTTTAACATGGGCTGGGTTGCCAGATCCTGACCCTAGTATTTCCCCCTTTAACATGGGCTGGGTTGCCAGATGTTGACCATAGTATTTCCCCCTTTAACATGGGCTGGGTTGCCAGATCCTGACCCTAGTATTTCCCCTTTAACATGGGCTGGGTTGCCAGATCCTGACCCTAGTATTTCCCCTTTTAACATGGGCTGGGTTGCCAGATTCTGACCCTAGTATTTCCCCTTTTAACATGGGCTGGGTTGCCAGATCCTGGCCCTAGTATTTCCCCTTTTAACATGGGCTGGGTTGCCAGTATTCCCCCTTACCAATATTGAAGGAGATGATAATGAGATGAATGCAGATCAGCTGTGTCTCTGTTTACATTCTGAATGACTTAGGAGACATGATACACACACAGAGCAGCTTAAGAGACGTGTGGCGTCTTGGCCCTTTAACCCTCACACACTGGGCTACTGGGAGGAAACACCTTACACACACACACACACACACACACACACACACACACACACACACACACACACACACACACACACACACACACACACACACACACACACACACACTCTCTCTCTCTCTTTTGAGATTGACCCGCACACAGAAGTCCAACTTTAAAACAAGATGTCCATTGCAGATGTAAAGTGAGCTAACAGGTTTTTCACTACGGTGTAGGGTTAGGGTGTTGGCAGTAACTCTCACCACACACACACACACACAACACACACACACACTGGCCAGAGATAAGAAGCACGTGGTGTGAAAGAGGAAGTAGGGAGAACTGTTACTGCTCTCCTCTCTCTCTCTCTCTCTCTCTCTCTCTCTCTCTCTCTCTCTCTCTCTCTCTCTCTCTCTCTCTCTCTCTCTCACTGTCTCTCTCTCTCTCTCTCTGTCTCTCTCTCTCTCTCTCTCTCTCTGTCTCTCTCTCTCTCTCTCTCTCCCTCTCTCTCTGTCTCTCTCTCTCTCTGTCTCTCTCTGTCTCTCTCTCTCTGTCTCTCTCTCTCTGTCTCTCTCTCTCTGTCTCTCTCTCTGTGTGTGTGTGTCTCTCTCTCTCTCTCTCTCTCTCTCTCTGTCTCACCCTCTCTCTCTCCCCCAGTTCTAAGTGGGGGAGGGGTTTATCAGCTTCTCAGGCTACTTCTCTCTGGCTGGCTGGCTGGCTGGCACACACACACACACACACACACACACACACACACACACACACACACACACACACACACACACACACACACACACACACACACACACATGCTGTGTAAACATGGGGCGAACCTCCAGAGTGAGTGAATCACAGTCGCTTTTCTAGCTGCCATTAGAATAGCAGAACCCGTCACAGGGCCCGTAGGTCTCTGGTCAGATAGTATAGTAGAACCCGTCACAGGGCCCGTAGGTCTCTGGTCAGATAGTATAGTAGAACCCGTCACAGGGCCCGTAGGTCTCTGGTCAGAATGTATAGTAGAACCCATCACAGGGCCCGTAGGTCTCTGGTCAGATAGTATAGTAGAACCCGGCATAGGTCTCTGGGTCTCTGGTCTCTAGGTCTCTGGTCAGATAGTATAGTAGAACCCGGCATAGGGCCCGTAGGTCTCTGGTCAGATAGTATAGTAGTACTCGTCACAGGGCCCGTAGGTCTCTGGTCAGATAGTATAGTAGAACCCATCACAGGGCCCGTAGGTCTCTGGTCAGATAGTATAGTATAACCCGGCATAGGGCCCGTAGGTCTCTGGTCAGATAGTATAGTAGAACCCGGCACAGTGGTGTAGTGTAGTGTAGTGGTGGTGGTTGTAGTAGTGGTGGAGGCTGTAGTAGTGGAGGCTGTAGTAGTGGTGGCTGTAGTAGTGGAGGCTGTAGTAGTGGTGGAGGCTGTAGTAGTGGAGGCTGTAGTAGTGGTGGAGGCTGTAGTGGTGGTGGTTGTAGTAGTGGTGGAGGCTGTAGTGGTGGTGGAGGCTGTAGTAGTGGTGGAGGCTGTAGTGGTGGTGGAGGCTGTAGTAGTGGTGGAGGCTGTAGTAGTGGTGGAGGCTGTAGTGGTGGTGGCTGTAGTGGTGGAGGCTGTAGTAGTGGTGGAGGCTGTAGTAGTGGTGGAGGCTGTAGTAGTGGTGGAGGCTGTAGTAGTGGAGGCTGTAGTAGTGGAGGCTGTAGTAGTGGTGGAGGCTGTAGTAGTGGTGGAGGCTGTAGTAGTGGTGGAGGCTGTAGTAGTGGTGGAGGCTGTAGTAGTGGTGGAGGCTGTAGTAGTGGTGGAGGCTGTAGTAGTGGTGGTGGCTGTAGTAGTGGTGGAGGCTGTAGTAGTGGTGGAGGCTGTAGTAGTGGTGGAGGCTGTAGTAGTGGTGGAGGCTGTAGTAGTGGTGGAGGCTGTAGTAGTGGTGGTGGCTGTAGTAGTGGTGGAGGCTGTAGTAGTGGTGGAGGCTGTAGTAGTGGTGGAGGCTGTAGTGGTGGTGGAGGCTGTAGTGGTGGAGGCTGTAGTGGTGGAGGCTGTAGTAGTGGAGGCTGTAGTAGTGGTGGAGGCTGTAGTGGTGGTGGAGGCTGTAGTGGTGGAGGCTGTAGTGGTGGAGGCTGTAGTAGTGGTGGCTGTAGTAGTGGTGGAGGCTGTAGTAGTGGTGGAGGCTGTAGTAGTGGTGGAGGCTGTAGTAGTGGTGGAGGCTGTAGTAGTGGTGGAGGCTGTAGTGGTGGAGGCTGTAGTAGTAGTGGAGGCTGTAGTAGTAGTGGAGGCTGTAGTAGTGGTGGTGGCTGTAGTAGTGGTGGAGGCTGTAGTAGTGGTGGAGGCTGTAGTAGTGGTGGAGGCTGTAGTAGTAGTGGGGGATGTAGTAGTGGTGGTGGCTGTAGTAGTGGTGGAGGCTGTAGTGGTGGTGGAGGCTGTAGTGGTGGTGGCTGTAGTGGTGGAGGCTGTAGTAGTGGTGGAGGCTGTAGTGGTGGTGGCTGTAGTGGTGGAGGCTGTAGTAGTGGTGGCTGTAGTGGTGGAGGCTGTAGTGGTGGTGGAGGCTGTAGTGGTGGAGGCTGTAGTAGTGGTGGAGGCTGTAGTGGTGGTGGCTGTAGTGGTGGAGGCTGTAGTAGTGGTGGCTGTAGTGGTGGAGGCTGTAGTGGTGGTGGAGGCTGTAGTAGTGGTGGAGGCTGTAGTAGTGGTGGAGGCTGTAGTAGTGGAGGCTGTAGTAGTGGTGGAGGCTGTAGTGGTGGAGGCTGTAGTGGTGGAGGCTGTAGTAGTGGTGGTGTCTGTAGTGGTGGTGGAGGCTGTAGTAGTGGTGGAGGCTGTAGTAGTGGTGGAGGCTGTAGTGGTGGTGGAGGCTGTAGTGGTGGAGGCTGTAGTAGTGGTGGAGGCTGTAGTAGTGGAGGCTGTAGTAGTGGTGGTGGCTGTAGTAGTGGAGGCTGTAGTAGTGGTGGAGGCTGTAGTAGTGGAGGCTGTAGTAGTGGTGGTGGCTGTAGTAGTGGTGGAGGCTGTAGTAGTGGAGGCTGTAGTAGTGGAGGCTGTAGTGGTGGAGGCTGTAGTAGTGGTGGAGGCTGTAGTAGTAGTGGAGGCTGTAGTGGTGGAGGCTGTAGTGGTGGTGGAGGCTGTAGTGGTGGAGGCTGTAGTAGTGGTGGAGGCTGTAGTAGTGGTGGAGGCTGTAGTGGTGGTGGAGGCTGTAGTGGTGGAGGCTGTAGTAGTGGTGGAGGCTGTAGTAGTGGTGGAGGCTGTAGTAGTGGTGGCTGTAGTAGGGGAGGCTGTAGTAGTGGTGGAGGCTGTAGTAGTGGTGGCTGTAGTGGTGGAGGCTGTAGTAGTGGAGGCTGTAGTAGTGGTGGAGGCTGTAGTAGTGGAGGCTGTAGTAGTGGAGGCTGTAGTAGTGGTGGAGGCTGTAGTAGTGGTGGAGGCTGTAGTGGTGGTGGTGGCTGTAGTGGTGGAGGCTGTAGTAGTGGTGGAGGCTGTAGTAGTGGTGGAGGCTGTAGTAGTGGTGGAGGCTGTAGTAGGGGTGGCTGTAGTAGTGGTGGTGGCTGTAGTAGTGGAGGCTGTAGTAGTGGTGGAGGCTGTAGTAGTGGTGGCTGTAGTGGTGGAGGCTGTAGTAGGGGTGGAGGCTGTAGTAGTGGTGGCTGTAGTAGTGGTGGTGGCTGTAGTAGTGGAGGCTGTAGTAGTGGTGGAGGCTGTAGTAGTGGTGGAGGCTGTAGTAGTGGTGGAGGCTGTAGTGGTGGTGGCTGTAGTAGTGGTGGAGGCTGTAGTGGTGGTGGAGGCTGTAGTAGTGGTGGAGGCTGTAGTAGTGGTGGAGGCTGTAGTGGTGGTGGAGGCTGTAGTGGTGGTGGAGGCTGTAGTAGTGGTGGAGGCTGTAGTAGTGGTGGAGGCTGTAGTAGTGGTGGTGGCTGTAGTAGTGGTGGAGGCTGTAGTAGTGGTGGAGGCTGTAGTGGTGGTGGAGGCTGTAGTGGTGGTGGAGGCTGTAGTAGTGGTGGTGGCTGTAGTAGTGGTGGAGGCTGTAGTAGTGGAGGCTGTAGTAGTGGTGGAGGCTGTAGTAGTGGTGGCTGTAGTGGTGGAGGCTGTAGTAGGGGTGGAGGCTGTAGTAGTGGTGGCTGTAGTAGTGGTGGTGGCTGTAGTAGTGGAGGCTGTAGTAGTGGTGGAGGCTGTAGTAGTGGTGGAGGCTGTAGTAGTGGTGGAGGCTGTAGTGGTGGTGGCTGTAGTAGTGGTGGAGGCTGTAGTGGTGGTGGAGGCTGTAGTAGTGGTGGAGGCTGTAGTGGTGGAGGCTGTAGTAGTGGTGGAGGCTGTAGTGGTGGTGGAGGCTGTAGTGGTGGTGGAGGCTGTAGTAGTGGTGGAGGCTGTAGTAGTGGTGGAGGCTGTAGTAGTGGTGGTGGCTGTAGTAGTGGTGGAGGCTGTAGTAGTGGTGGAGGCTGTAGTGGTGGTGGAGGCTGTAGTGGTGGTGGAGGCTGTAGTAGTGGTGGTGGCTGTAGTAGTGGTGGAGGCTGTAGTAGTGGTGGTGGCTGTAGTAGTGGTGGAGGCTGTAGTGGTGGAGGCTGTAGTAGTGGTGGAGGCTGTAGTAGTGGTGGAGGCTGTAGTGGTGGTGGAGGCTGTAGTGGTGGTGGCTGTAGTGGTGGAGGCTGTAGTAGTGGTGGAGGCTGTAGTAGTGGTGGAGGCTGTAGTGGTGGAGGCTGTAGTAGTGGTGGTGGCTGTAGTAGTGGTGGTGGCTGTAGTAGTGGTGGAGGCTGTAGTAGTGGTGGCTGTAGTAGTGGTGGTGGAGGCTGTAGTGGTGGAGGCTGTAGTAGTGGTGGAGGCTGTAGTAGTGGTGGAGGCTGTAGTAGTGGTGGAGGCTGTAGTAGTGGTGGCTGTAGTAGTGGAGGCTGTAGTAGTGGTGGAGGCTGTAGTGGTGGAGGCTGTAGTAGTGGTGGAGGCTGTAGTGGTGGTGGCTGTAGTGGTGGAGGCTGTAGTAGTGGTGGAGGCTGTAGTGGTGGTGGCTGTAGTGGTGGAGGCTGTAGTAGTGGTGGAGGCTGTAGTAGTGGTGGAGGCTGTAGTGGTGGTGGAGGCTGTAGTAGTGGTGGTGGCTGTAGTAGTGGTGGAGGCTGTAGTGGTGGAGGCTGTAGTGGTGGTGGAGGCTGTAGTAGTGGAGGCTGTAGTAGTGGTGGAGGCTGTAGTAGTGGTGGAGGCTGTAGTAGTGGTGGTGGCTGTAGTAGTGGTGGAGGCTGTAGTGGTGGAGGCTGTAGTGGTGGTGGAGGCTGTAGTAGTGGTGGAGGCTGTAGTAGTGGTGGAGGCTGTAGTAGTGGAGGCTGTAGTAGTGGAGGCTGTAGTAGTGGTGGAGGCTGTAGTGGTGGAGGCTGTAGTAGTGGTGGAGGCTGTAGTGGTGGTGGAGGCTGTAGTAGTGGTGGAGGCTGTAGTGGTGGTGGAGGCTGTAGTAGTGGTGGAGGCTGTAGTGGTGGTGGAGGCTGTAGTAGTGGTGGAGGCTGTAGTGGTGGTGGAGGCTGTAGTGGTGGTGGCTGTAGTGGTGGAGGCTGTAGTAGTGGTGGAGGCTGTAGTAGTGGTGGAGTCTGTAGTGGTGGTGGAGGCTGTAGTAGTGGTGGAGGCTGTAGTAGTGGTGGAGGCTGTAGTAGTGGTGGTGGCTGTAGTAGTGGTGGAGGCTGTAGTGGTGGAGGCTGTAGTGGTGGTGGAGGCTGTAGTAGTGGAGGCTGTAGTAGTGGTGGAGGCTGTAGTAGTGGTGGAGGCTGT
Organism: Salvelinus namaycush; assembly: GCF_016432855.1. Taxonomy (NCBI): domain Eukaryota; kingdom Metazoa; phylum Chordata; class Actinopteri; order Salmoniformes; family Salmonidae; genus Salvelinus; species Salvelinus namaycush. The sequence goes on along the minus strand of NC_052320.1, from coordinate 765,247 downwards.
AGTAGTGGTGGTGGCTGTAGTAGTGGTGGAGGCTGTAGTGGTGGAGGCTGTAGTGGTGGTGGAGGCTGTAGTAGTGGTGGAGGCTGTAGTAGTGGTGGAGGCTGTAGTAGTGGAGGCTGTAGTAGTGGAGGCTGTAGTAGTGGTGGAGGCTGTAGTGGTGGAGGCTGTAGTGGTGGTGGAGGCTGTAGTGGTGGAGGCTGTAGTAGTGGTGGAGGCTGTAGTAGTGGTGGAGGCTGTAGTGGTGGAGGCTGTAGTAGTGGTGGAGGCTGTAGTGGTGGAGGCTGTAGTAGTGGTGGAGGCTGTAGTAGTGGTGGAGGCTGTAGTGGTGGAGGCTGTAGTAGTGGTGGAGGCTGTAGTAGTGGTGGAGGCTGTAGTGGTGGAGGCTGTAGTAGTGGTGGCTGTAGTGGTGGTGGCTGTAGTGGTGGTGGCTGTAGTGGTGGAGGCTGTAGAGGTGGTGGAGGCTGTAGAGGTGGTGGAGGCTGTAGAGGTGGTGGAGGCTGTAGAGGTGGTGGAGGCTGTTGGGGACGCATCCTGTGGGGGCGAGGCGAGGTCATGATAGGGAGGATTAGTTTGGAACATTGGAGAGATTAAAAAGGCACCCTTCTGTAAGCCCCATGTCCCCCTGAACAGCTGCTCAACTACATTCAGAGGAGAGAGGGGGGAGAGAGGAGGGAGAGAGGGCGGGGGAGAGAGAGAGAGGGGGGAGAGAGAGACAGAGAGAGAGAGAGAGAGAGAGAGAGAGAGGGCGAGAGAAGGGGAGAGATAGATGGAGGGAGAGAGAGAGAGAGAGAGAGAGAGAGAGAGAGAGAGAGAGAGAGAGAGAGAGAGAGAGAGAGAGAGGGCGGGCGGGGGGAGAGAGAGAGGGCGAGAGAAGGGGAGAGATAGATGGAGGGAGAGAGAGAGAGAGAGAGAGGGCGAGGGGAGAGAGAGAGGGCGAGAGAAGGGGAGAGATAGATGGAGGGAGAGAGAGAGAGAGAGAGAGGGCGGGGGGAGAGAGAGAGGGCGAGAGAAGGGGAGATATAGATGGAGGGAGAGAGAGAGAGAGAGAGAGAGAGAGAGAGAGAGAGAGAGAGAGAGAGAGAGAGAGGAAAGCGATAGACAGTTTAAAGGGGTCAATCAAACGGAGAGGGAAAATGGTAACAACTGCCCTGTTGTCATGCCGCCCCATCGTCAGCCCATCAACATGACCATATTCCCTGTTTAGGAAATGCTATAAGGAAGGTCCACTTTTACACATCCGTCCAAAACACGACCTTTGCCTGAGAGGAACTTTTAAAGAGTTCATGACCCACACTTCTTGTTTACAGCAAACTCAGCCAACACAGTCACACACCTTTGTTTGTAAAGCAGTGCTCCTCTGTGCTGATGAAGAGCCGGGGGAATCCTTGCAGCACACCCGTGCCCCCGGCCTCTCTCTCACACAAACACGTACAAACACAAATACACTCAGGCACTAGCACTAGGCTGAGACGTGCTGTTGGTTTAGTTCACACGGCCTGCAATGAACGACTCTGTTCTGGTATGTTATTCTGTGCTTCACTCATGTGTCTCAATATGGCTATCCACTTCTCTCCTCTCTGCTCCTCTTCTCTCCTCTCCTCTTCTCTCCTCTCCTCTTCTCTCCTCTCCTCTTCTCTCCTCTCCTCTTCTCTCTGCTCCTCTCCTCTCTGCTCCTCTCCTCTTCTCTCCTCTCTGCTCCTCTTCTCTCCTCTCTGCTCCTCTTCTCTCCTCTCTGCTCCTCTCTGCACCTCTCCTCTCCTCTCTGCTCCTCTCCTCTCCTCTCCTCTCCTCTCCTCTCCTCTCCTCTCCTCTCCTCTCCTCTCCTCTCTGCTCCTCTTCTCTCCTCTCCGCTCCTCTTCGCTCCTCTATGCTCCTCTTCTCTCCTCTTCTCTCCTCTTCTCTCCTCTTCTCTCCTCTCCTCTTCTCTCCTCTCTGCTCCTCTTCTCTCCTCTCCGCTCCTCTTCGCTCCTCTCTGCTCCTCTTCTCTCCTCTCCCCTCCTCTTTTCGCTCCTCTCTGCTCCTCTTCTCTCCTCTCTGCTCCTCTTCTCTCCTCTCCTCTCCTCTTCTCTCCTCTCTGCTCCTCTTCTCTCCTCTCTGCTCCTCTTCTCTCCTCTCCGCTCCTCTCTGCTCCTCTCCGCTCCTCTCTGCTCCTCTTCTCTCCTCTCTGCTCCTCTTCTCTCCTCTCTGCTCCTCTTCTCTCCTCTCTGCTCCTCTTCTCTCCTCTCTGCTCCTCTTCTCTCCTCTCCGCTCCTCTTCGCTCCTTTCTGCTCCTCTTCTCTCCTCTCCTCTTCTCTCCTATTATATTCTCTCCTTTCCTCTCCTCTCCTCTTCTCTCCCCTCCTCTCCTCTTCTACTGTGTTTTAGATTCCGTCTCTCACAGTTGAAGTGTACCTATGATAAAAATTACAGACCTCTACATGCTTTGTAAGTAGGAAAACCTGCAAAACCGGCAGTGTATCAAATACTTGTTCTCCCCACTGTATATATTGAAGAGGGTGGGGCTTAAGCTGCATCCCTGTCTCACCCCCGGCGGAAAGAAATGTGTTTTTTGCCAATTTTAACCACGCACTTGTTGTTTGTGTACATGGATTTTATAATGTCGTAATCTTTTCCCCCAACACCACTTTCCATCAATTTGTACAGCAGACCCTCGTGCCAAATTGAGTCAAAAGCTTTTTTTAAATCAACAAAGCATGAGAAGACTTTGCCTTTGTTTTGGTTTGTTTGTTTGTCAATTAGTCTATACAGGGTGAATACGTGGTCTGTCCTACGGTAATTTGGTAAAAAGCCAATTTGACATTTGCTCAGTACATTGTTTTCACTGAGGAAATGTACGAGTCTGCTGTTAATGATAATGATGAGGATTTTCCCAAGGTTACTGTTGACTCATATCCCACGGTAGTTATTGGGGTCAAATTTATCTCCACTTTTGTGGATTGAGGTGATCAGTCCTTGGTTTCAAATATTGGGGAATATGCCAGAGCTGAGGATGATGTTAAAGAGTTGAACTTCTCTGCGCTACGGATCCCTTTTACGGGATCACTTTCCTAAACCACCGCTAGAATTGCAGGGCGCCAAATGCAAAAATATTACTACAAATATTTATAATCATGCAATCACAAGTGAAATATACCAAAACACAGTTTAGCTTGTTGTTAATTCACCTATCGTGTCAGATTTTGAAAATATATTTTACAGCGAAAGAAATCCAAGCTTTTGTGAGTGTAGCTTTCAATGCTACAACAGCTAGCCCCAAATTAGCATGGTCACAAAAGTCAGAAAAGCAATAAAATTAATCGCTTACCTTTGATAATCTTCGGATGTTTCCACTCACGAGACTCCCAGTTACACAACAAATGTTATTTTTGTTCGATAAATATTACTTTTATCACAAAAAAACGCGATTTGGGTTGCACATTATGTTGAGAAAACCAAAGCCGTGTTCCGTTTGACAAATTCCAAAAAGTATCCGTAATGGTCGTAGAAACATGTCAAATGTTTTTTATAATCAATCCTCAGGTTGTTTTTAACAAACATAATCGATAATATTTCACCCGGACCATAACCTATTCATTAAGAGACAAAAGGAAAATGGGGTGCCCCTCTCTCGCGCGCAGGAAATATTCAGAGGACACCTGACTACTTTTGAAACAACTCGCTCATTTTTCTAAATAAAAGCCTGAAACTATGTCTAAAGCCTGGTCACAGCCTGAGGAAGCCATTGGAAAAGGAATCTGGTTGATACCCCTTTAAATGGAGGGCCAGGGAACACAGATTTAAAAAAAAATATATATATAACTTCTGGGTTACATTTTCTCAGGTTTTCGCTTGCA
>NC_052320.1:726414-753914 GCF_016432855.1 Salvelinus namaycush | reverse complement strand
ATAATTCAATGTAAATCAAATCAATGTAAATATGTCCGGGTAGTCGTTTGATTAATTGTTCAACAGTCTTATGGCTTGGGGGTAGAAGCTATTTAGGAGCCTCTTGGACATAGACAATGGGTGCTCCGGTACTGCTTGCCGTGCGGTAGCCGAAAGGACCGTCTATGACTAGGGTGGCTGGAGTCTTTGGCAATTTTTAAGGCCTTCCTCTGACACCGCCTGGTATAGAGGTCCTGGATGGCAGGAAGCTTGGCCCCAGTGATGTACTGGGCCGTACGCATTACCCTCTGTAGTGCCTTGCCGTCGGAGGCAGAGCAGTTGCCGTACCAGGCAGTGATGCAACCAGGCAAGATGCTCTCGATGGTGCAGCTGTAAAACCTTTTGAGGATCTGAGATCTGAGATCTCAGGATCTTTTCAGTCTCCTGATGGGGAAAAGGTGTTGTCGTGCCCTCTTCACGACTGTCTTGGTGTGTTTGGACCATGTTCGTTTGTTAGTGATGTGGACGCAAGGAACTTGAAGCTCTCAACCTGCTCGACTACAGCCCCATCGATGAGAATGGGGGCGTGCTCGGTCCTCCTTTTCCTTTAGTCCACAATCATCTCCTTTGTCTTGATCACGTTGAGCGAGAGGTTGTTGTCCTGGCACCACAAGGCCAGGTCTCTGACCTCCTCCCTATAGGCTGTCTCATCGTTGTCGGTGATCAGGCCTACCACTGTTGTGTCATCAGCAAACTTAATGATGGTGTTGGAGTCATGCCTGGCCGTGCAGTCATGAGTGAACAGGGAGTACAGGAGGGGACTGAGCACGCACCCCTGAGTGGCCCCCGTGTTGAGGATTCATCGTGGCAGACGTGTTGTTACTTACCCTTACCACCTGGGGGCCGTCAGGAAGTCCAGGATCCAGTTGCAGAGGGAGGTGTTTAGTCCCAGGTCCTTAGCTTATTGATAATCTTTGTGGGCACTATGGTGTTGAACGCTGAGCTGTAGTCAATGAACAGCTTTCTCACATGGGTGTTCCTTTTGTCCAGGTGTGGTATTTGGTATTTTATTAGGATCCCCATTAGCTGTTGCAAAAGCAGCGGTTACTCTTCCTGGGGTCCACACAAAACATGAGACATAATACAGAACATCATTAGACAAGAACAGCTCAAGGACAGAACTACATATATATTTTTTAAAGGCACACGTAGCCTACATATCAATACATACACACAAACTATGGTCCAATAGGGGAGAGGCGTTGTGCCGTGAGGTGTTGCTTTATCTGTTTTTTGAAACCAGGTTTGCTGTTTATTTGAGCAATATGAGATGGAAGGAAGTTCCATGCAATAAGGGCTCTATATAATACTGTACGCTTTCTTGAATTTGTTCTGGATTTGGGGACTGTGAAAAGACCCCTGGTGGCATGTCTGGTGGGATAAGTGTGTGTGTCAGAGCTGTGTGTAAGTTGACTATGCAAACAATTTGGGATTTTCAACACATTGTTTCTTATTAAAAAAAAGTGATGCAGTCAGTCTCTCCTCATCTCTTAGCCAAGAGAGACTGGCTGCATAGTATTTATATCAGCCCTCTGATTACAATGAAGAGAAAAACGTGGCACTTTGTTCTGGCCTGCTGCAGCTTAACTAGGTCTTTCCTTGCAGCCCTCAACCACACTACTGGACAATCATCAAGATTAGACAAAACTAGAGCCTGCAGAACTTGCTTTGTGGAGTGTGGTGTCAAAAAAGCAGAGCATCTCTTTATTATGGACAGACCTCTCCCTGTCTTTACACCCATTGAATCTATATGTCTTGACCATGACAGTTTACAATCTAAGGTAACACCAAGTAATTTAGTCTCCTCAACTTGTTCAACAGCCACACTATTCATTACCAGATTCAGCTGAGGTCTAGCCCTTAAGGAATGATTTGTACCAAATACAATGCTCTTAGTTTTAGAGATGTTCAGGACCAGTTTATTACTGGCCACCCATTCCAAAACAGACTGCAACTCTTTGTTAAGGGTTTTAGTGACTTCATTAGCTGTGGTTGCTGATGCGTATATGGTTGAATCATCAGCCTACATGGACACACATGCTTTGTTTAATGCCAGTGGCAGGTCATTGGTAAAAATAGAAAAGAGTAGATGGCCTAGAGAGCTGCCCTGCGGTACACCACACTTTACATGTTTGACATTAGAGAAGCTTCCATTAAAGAAAACCCTCTGAGTTCTATTAGATAGATAGCTCTGAATCCACGATATGGCAGAGGTTGAGAAGCCATAACATATACGTTTTTTCAACAACAAGTTATGGTTAATAATATCAAAGGCTGCACTGAGATCTAACAGTACCGCTCCCACAATCTTCTTATTATCGATTTCTTTCAGCCAATCATCAGTCATTTGTGTCAGTGCAGTACATGTTGAGTGCCCTTCTCTATAAGCATGATGAAAGTATGTTGTTAATTTGTTTACAGAGAAATAGCATTGTATTTGCTCAAACACAATTTTTTCCAACCATTTGCTAAGAGCTGGAACTAAGCTGATAGGTTGGATGTTAGAACCAGTAAAGGCCACTTTACAACTCTTGGGTAGCATAATTACTTTGGCTTCCCTCCAGGGCTGAGGACAAATACTTTCCTCTGGGCTCAGATTAAAGAAATGACAGATAGGAGTGGCTATAGAGTCAGCTACCATCCTCAGTAGCTTTACATCTAAGTTGTGATTGCCAGGAGGTCTGTCATTATTGATCGATAACAATAATTGTTCCACCTCTCCCACACTAACTTTACAAAATTCTAACTTGCAATGCTTTTCTTTCATTATTTGTTTTTTTTATGCATTAATACAATTGCTCACTGTTTGTTGTTGGCATTTCTTGCCCACTTTGCCAATGAAATAATCATTAAAATAATTGGCAACATCAGATGGTTTTGTGATGAATAAGCAATCTGAATCGATAAAAGATGGAGTTGAATATCTTTCTGCCCATAATTTCATTTAAAGTACTCCAAAGTTTTCTTTTCCATCATTTTTTATATCATTGATCTTGGCTTCATAATACAGTTTCTTCTTCTTTTTTGTTGAGTTTTGTCACATAATTTCTCAATTTGCAGGAAGTCAGCCAGTCAGATGTACAGCCAGACTTATTAGCCACTCCTTTTGCCCCATCTCTTTCAACCATACAGTTTTTTCTAACCCTAACCCTAACCCTCATCAATCCATGGAGCCTTAACAGTTCTAACAGTCCGTTTCTTAACCTTTCTCGCCCAGGGGTTCCGCTAGCGGAACACCCACAACATTCCGCTGAAAAAGCAGCGCGCAAAATTCAAAAATATTTTTTAGAAATATGTAACTTTCACACATTAACAAGTCCAATACAGCAAATGAAAGATAAACATCTTGTTAATCTACCCATCGTGTCTGATTTTTAAAATGTTTTACAGCGAAAACACAACATATATTTATGTTAGATCACCACCAAATCCAAAAAACACACAGCCATTTTTCCAGAAATAGAGATAAAATGAATCACTAACCTTTGATAATCTTCATCAGATGACACTCATAGGACATCATGTTACACAATACATGTATGTGTTGTTCGATAATGTGCATATTTATATCCACAAATCTCGGTTTACATTGGCGCCATGTTCAGAAATGCCTCCAAAATATCCGGAGTAATTACAGAGAGCCACGTCAAATAACAGAAATACTCATCATAAACTTTGATGAAAGATACTTGTTTTACATATAATTAAAGATACACTTGTTCTTAATGCAACCGCTGTGTCAGATTTTTTTAAAACCTTAGTAAAAAGCACACCATGCAATAATCTGAGACGGCGCTCAGATTTAACAAAATTTCTCCGCCATGTTGGAGTCAACAGAAATACGAAATTACATCATAAATATTCCCTTACCTTTGATTATCTTCATCAGAATGCAATGCCAGGAATCCTAGTTCCACAATAAATCGTTGTTTTGTTCGATAATGTCCATTACTTATGTCGAATTAGCAACTTTTGCTAGCATGTGTAGTACACGTGTCCAAACGCTCGCGCAGATGCAGGCAAACGTCGGACGAAAACTTCAAAAAGTTATATTACAAGTCGAATAAACTGGTCAAACTTAGTAGAGAATCAATCTTCAGGATGTTGTTATCATATATATCCAATAACGTTCCAACCGGAGCATTTCTTCATGTCTGTATAAGTAATGGCACACATTGCCATTTCATGAGTAGCGCGCGTGACCAGGAACTAGCATTCTGCCAGACCACTGACTCAAATAGCTGGCATCCGGCCCCACATCACACTAGAGGCTTCATTCCACGTTCTACTGACTGTTGACATCTAGTGGAAGGCGTAGGAAGTGCAAACAGATCCATATATTACAGGGAATTGAATAGGCGATGACTTTCACATCGACCCTTCTCAGAATTCTCACTTCCTGTTTGGAAGTTTGCCAGCCATATGAGTTCTGTTATACTCACAGACATAATTCAAACAGTTTTAGAAACGTCAGAGTGTTTTCTATCCAATAGTAATAATAATATGCATATATTAGCATCTGGGACAGAGTAGGAGGCAGTTCACTCTGGGCACGCTATTCATCCAAAGTGAAAATGCTGCCCCCTATCCCTAAAAAGTTAACGAGAGAATCACTGACATGATGTCAGCTGGTCCTTTTGAGGCAGGGCTGAAATGCAGTGGAAATGTTTTTGGGGGGATTCAGTTATTTTGAATGGCAAAGAGGGACTTTGCAATTAGTTGCAATTCATCTGATCACTCTTCATAACATTCTGGAGTATATGCAAATTGTCATCATACAAACTGAGGCAGCAGACTTTGTGAAAATTAATATTTGTGTCATTCTCAAAACCTTTGGCCACGACTGTACACAGAGCCATGACTACGTGGAACTCTATTCCACATCAGGTAACTGACACAAGCAGTACAATTAGATTTAAAAAACAGTTAAAAAAACACCTTAGGGAACAAGTGGGGAGGGTGTGTGAAGCAACACAAACATTGACACACACACACACACACAATAACATACGCACTATACATACACATGGATTTAGTACTGTGGATATGTGGTAGTGGTGGAATAGGGGCCTGAGGGCACACAGTGTGTTGTGAAATCTGCGAATGTATTATAATGTTTTTAAAATTAAATAACTGCCTTCATTTTTGCTGGACCCCAGGAAGAGTAGCTGCTGCTTTGGCATCGGCTAATGGGGATCCATAATAAATACAAATACAAATATGATCCTTGACTGGTCTCTCTAAGCACTTCATGATGACAGAAGTGAGTGCTACGGGGCGATAGTAATTTAGTTAAGTTACGTTCACCTTGCCATAATTAAATGCGGTGTTTCGCAGTTTTTGCACGAATGCCATTATACCTCAGTGCCCGCAGCTTGTTGATAAAACAACTATGGGAATATTTTGATTACAGAGCGGGTCCAGCTCACCGAAACAACTATGCAAAAGGTTTTTACAAAGCAGTGCAGTGCTTTTTCAAGGGAGGTTTAGTTCCAAAAACAACAACTATTTTACACATGACATTATTCTACCAACGACTAAATCCAAATAGTTGCTAAGTGACCATGACGTGAAGATACTGTACAGAGCATTCCTGTGAGCATTATAATATGATTACATTACAAAAGTAATGTGAAAAAATGCACTCATAATTTAGCTATGACAACAATATATTTAGATTACTTCGCGTTTGTCTGGTCTTGCTAACCACTGTTTTTGGTGGAGCATTGCATCCTGGGAGTTAAAATGCACTTTTAGAATGGTAGTATGCAGTGTAAAATCCACTGTATTTATATTTATATGTAGACTATTTCAATATAAAAGCTTCAGAAATTAGCTTCAAAGGCAGGCAGCCCAATTCAGGCAGTCGAATTCTGAATATTTTTTTTGACAATCAGATCAGCTTTGGAAAAGATATGAAGTGAAAAGACCAATTAGTGGAAAACGTATCAGAAATGTGCTGCTTGTGGTAAACACAGCCATAGTGTTTTTTTTAATGTCGTTTTGGAACTAAACTATTCATATAGGCCCTGATTTCCGACCTGAGTTAAGCGCGCGTAAATGGAACGTAAATTCACTTTTTACATCCGTCTCTCTCTGTGCCTATTCTGACCTTGAATTTAAGCACGAGAATGGCACGCTATTCACCCGCTTTTCGTTTGGGGTGGAGATCAAAGAAATGAAGGTGTGTCTACAGTTACACCATATTCCGACCTTTACTTAATTCCCTCATAATTCCCACCACTTTTACTAGCGAAGAAACCGTGAATATGGTCGAGCAAACCTGCCGGTTCCAAGTGGAAAAAACATACACTTTCCTTTATCCGATATAATCTCCATGCACTGGATTTATAAATTAATTAAAGCGAGGCAAATGAGTAATCACTTTGTAGAAGGGGATTGTAAATACACGTAGCAATTAAATTAGAGGATTTTTCCTTATGATCCCTGGAAACCAGTCATATGGAAACAGACTGAAAATCATATCAACATGACATGTATTGCGGCCCCCTTTTCCACAGTGAAATAGGACACGAATAGCTGTGCCGTTATTCAGAATTCTGATTGTGTGCCCTCATAATTTGCATAGAGGACATTTGGAGGGCTGTAAAGGGCTGAACCTGCCCAGTTGATGTATGCACTTTAGAATGTTTGGAAAGCCCGGACTCTTCCGTAAAGCCCGGCTCTGTGGAGGGTACGGCTTAAACTGGTCCTATGGACAGATACTTCAAATCTCCGCTGTGGAGCTTTGGCAAATGAATGGGGGGGGGGGGGGGGGGGGGGATCAGAGTGGCTAGATGTGCCAAGCTTATAGAGAGACATACCCCAAGAGACTTGCAGCTGCAATTGCTGCAAAAGGTGACTCTCCAACATATTGACTTTGGGGGGGTTGAATAGTTATAAATGCTCAAGTTTTCAATTTTTTTTGTCTTATTTCTTGTTTGTTTCGCAATACAAAATATGTTAAGTGGTAGGCATGATGTGTAAATCAAATTATACAACCCCCCCCCCAAAATCCATTTTAATTCCAGGTTGTAAGGCAACAAAATAGGATAAATGCCAAGGGGGGTGAATATTTTCGCAAGCCATTGTACATAATATTTGTGTATCTCCCTCATCATTATTCACGATTCATTCAGGATTATCCGTAACCATGGTAGCATCCACATTCATGTAGAAGTGTTTAGAAACATATTCTATTCTTATTTACAATAAAAGTGACTCCAAAATGACACAAGACATTATTTACCTTTTTTAAAATTATTATTTAAGTGTAAAAAATTGATACTTTATTTAGTTATTTTATGAACCCTTATGTTACCAGGTAAATTGACTGAGAACACATTCTAATTTACAGCAACGACCTGGGGAATAGTTACAGGGGCGAGGAGGGGAGGGTGAATGAGCCAATTAGAAGCTTTTTATTATTTTTGTTTTGGCACAAAAAATAATCTGAACACGGACCAAAACCAACATCAAATGCATCCAACAAAAGTTGTAGTCACAAGCTTGATGTAGTCATTGCATTCTATGAATATTGGACCAAAATACTTTTTACTACTTTCATACACATATAAATTCATTTGTTCCAAATTGTAATTTCTAAATGGTTCACCTGATATGCATGAATAATAAATTAAAGCTGACGGTCTGCGCTTTAACCTCATAGTCATTGTTTGATTTCAAATCCAAAACTTTTGAAGTATAGAGCCAAAATAAGAGAAACCAGCTCACTAATTACGGAGGGCACTGCATGTTTTAATATTTACTGGTTAACCTTTCATTGCTACTGTTAGGAATTTTGTTAATAAATAGTTAAAACAAATTCTAGCTTTAGATAAAACTATAACAAATTGAACTCTGCATGCCTGGTGAAAAGAGATTTGTGTTGTGGGTCATAAAATAAGCAGAAAGGGTCGTTAAACTATGGTTGAACTGACCCAACTTAGCCCTGAGGTGTTTAGATAAACTTTTTAGGTCTTCCATTATCTTGAGTTGTCTGCTAAAGTGGTAATAAATTATAGTGAGCCTTCAGGATAAATGATTATATATGTGTCATGTGAGTGCCCTGTGAAGGTGGAATGAACTTTTGAACCTGTTTTCTATTTGTCAGGACAATGAGACTTAATTCTGTAACCTATGACGTCATATCTTGTATATAAACCTGTGTTTATGATCAAATGGCAGTGTGCTCCGAGAATAAACACTATTATCTAATTTTGATGAGACTGTATCCTGTCTATTTTATGTTAATAAGTATCTTACAAATTCTTATAAATAGACAGATTGAATTTAATTAATGAATACATTAGAGGAATTATTTAATTCCACTAACAATTGGTCCTTCGAGCCGGATCTAGTGGAGAACGATTCCGGATCTTTTAATTATGAGGAACCGAGATTGGACGAGACTGTATTTGACGTTTAGAGAATTTAGACGGTTACATGTTTCAATGTATAGACTGTTTCTTTAATTAAGATTGTAACAAAAATCCTAATAGAAGTGTTATAATTCTGATATAAGTTAGAACAATCATTGATGTTGATGGAGTGTAAATACATGTATTGATGTGGTTTTATTCTTGTATAACATTTAAGTTTCTATATGATATTTAATATGTAGCTATGAATTGTTTTGTTATTTAGGGTGGATTGTTAGGAATTTTGTTAATAAATAGTTAAAACAAATTCTAGCTTTAGATAAAACTATAACAAATTGAACTCTGCATGCCTGGTGAAAAGAGATTTGTGTTGTGGGTCATAAAATAAGCAGAAAGGGTCGTTAAACTATGGTTGAACTGACCCAACTTAGCCCTGAGGTGTTTAGATAAACTTTTTAGGTCTTCCATTATCTTGAGTTGTCTGCTAAAGTGGTAATAAATTATAGTGAGCCTTCAGGATAAATGATTATATATGTGTCATGTGAGTGCCCTGTGAAGTTGGAATGAACTTTTGAACCTGTTTTCTATTTGTCAGGACAATGAGACTTAATTCTGTAACCTATGACGTCATATCTTGTATATAAACCTGTGTTTATGATCAAATGGCAGTGTGCTCCGAGAATAAACACTATTATCTAATTTTGATGAGACTGTATCCTGTCTATTTTATGTTAATAAGTATCTTACAAATTCTTATAAATAGACAGATTGAATTTAATTAATGAGTACATTAGAGGAATTATTTAATTCCACTAACACTACCCATCCCGGATCCGGGTTTTCTGTCATTAAAAACCCTGACTAGCATAGCCTAGCCTAGCGCCAGAGGGTAATCATAAAATATAATTTCATGAAATCACAAGTGGAGTATTGCAAAACACAGCTTAGCCTTTCCTTAATCCATCTGTCGTCTCAGATTTTGAAATGATGCTTTACAGCGAAAGCAATACATGCATGTGTAAATGTATCGATCGCTCGACAAAACAATAAGAACAGCTAGCGTCAGGTAACTCGGTAACAACATCCAGCAAAGCAATCAAATGGATCGTTTACCTTAGTTGATTTTCGGTTGGTTTCACTCACGAGACTCCCAGTTAGACAGCAAATGTTCCTTTTGTTCCATAAAGATATGTTTCACATCCAAATAACTCTGTTTGTTTGTTGCGTCATGACCAGGAATTCACAGGAAAAAGCGTTCGCGACAACGGCGAAAAAAATTCCAAATGATATCCATAATGTCCACATAAACATGCCAACCGTTGTTTCTGATCCAACTTCATTGTGTTTTTCACAAATCTATTCGATAATAAATCAACCGGCACAGTTGACTTCTCACTAGAGCGAGAGAAACAATGGCTACCTTTTCAGATTTACGCATGATTCACCCGGAGAGCCCCCACCTGTCCACTTGCTCAATTTGCTCTTACAAGCTCATCCTTCAAAATAAAGGCCTGAAACTACGTCTAAAAGCTGTTGACACCTTAGGGAAGACATAGAAAAAGAGGTCTTATTGATGAGACTTCACATATGCAATAGGAAGGCTTTCGAACACAGAGCTCTCAAAATTAGTGCCACTTCCTGCTTGAAATTTTCTCAGGTTTTCACCTGCAATAAAAGTTCTGTTTAACTCACAGACAAAATTCTTACAGTTTTGGAAACTTCAGAGTGTTTTCTATCCTAATCTGACTATTATATGCATATTCTAGTTTCGGGGGATGAGAAATAGGCAGTTTAAAATGGGTACGCATATTTTGCCATATGTTTCAATTGCGCCCCCTATCAAGAAGAAGTTTAAGCCACAACTGAGGGAGCCAAATAACACTCAATCACTGACACTAGCGCCTCTATTGCGGTAAAAAAAAAAAAAAAAAAAAATATATAATAAAATGTAAAAATAGATTTAAAAAAAACTTCTACGCTTTTTTGTTTTGCGCCTTTCAAGGCAATTTCATGGTACGGCGTTGTATATTCTCACGGGCTTTACTGGGGTGATTTAGACCCTATATGGTTAATTAGGGGTGAAATAGACAGTCATGCACTGAGCATTGAGGCTGAGAACAATTGGTATTTATCAATGGTTATCTCCTACCAGTGTGTGTATGACACTCATAAGATTGTTTGATAAATCACACTTTTTCTAATCTTAAATAATATTTTAGAATAGTTTATATGCAATATTGATAAATGCAATATCCCTCTCTCTCTCTCTCTCTCTCTCTCTCTCCCTCCCAATCCCTCACTCTGTCTCTCCCTCACTCTCTCCCTCCCTATCCCTCACTCACCTTCTCCCTCCCCTCCTCCCCCCAGCACCAAACCAACATTAGATGAGATAAGGATCTGGGCCCAGTCGTTTGATAAGCTGATGAAGAATCCTGCAGGTCGGAACGTGTTCAGGGAGTTCCTAAGGACTGAGTACAGTGAGGAGAACATGTTGTTCTGGCTGGCCTGTGAAGACCTCAAACAGGAGATGAACAAGAACACAGTGGAGGAGAAGGCACGCATGATCTACGAGGACTACATCTCTATCCTGTCCCCCAAAGAGGTATGAGTACTGCACTTTATCTTCTCTGTCCTCCACATTCTCCCCAAAGAGGTATGAGTACTGCATTTTATCTTCTCTGTCCTCTACATGCTCCCCAAAGAGGTATGAGTACTGCACTTTATCTTCTCTGTCCTCCACATTCTCCCCCAAAGAGGTATGAGTACTGCACTTTATCTTCTCTGTCCTCCACATTCCTCCCCCAAAGAGGTATGAGTACTGCACTTTATCTTCTCTGTCCTCCACATTCCTCCCCCAAAGAGGTATGAGTACTGCACTTTATCTTCTCTGTCCTCCACATTCTCCCCAAAGAGGTATGAGTACTGCACTTTATCTTCTCTGTCCTCCACATTCTCCCCAAAGAGGTATGAGTACTGCACTTTATCTTCTCTGTCCTCCACATTCCTCCCCAAAGAGGTATGAGTACTGCACTTTATCTTCTCTGTCCTCCACATTCCTCCCCAAAGAGGTATGAGTACTTCCTGTTTCTCTCTTATCTCATTCTCCATATCTATGTCTTCTCCCTCAAAGAGGTACGAGTACAAACAAGTACTTTTTCTTCTCTCCTCTTTCTCCTCTCTACATCTCCATCTTCTCCAAATAAGTATTTTTTTCTCTATTTTCCTCTGACTCAATACTCTCTCCATATCTGTCATCCTCTTCTACATGTCTGTCATCCTCTTCTCCATATCTGTCATCCACTTCTCCATGTCCGTCATCATCTTCTCCATATCTGTCGTCCTCTTCTCCATATCTGTTGTCCTCTTCTCCATATCTGTCATCTTCTTCACCATATCTGTCGTCCTCTTCTCCATATCTGTCATCTTCTTCTCCGTATCTGTCATCCTCTTCTCCATATCTGTCGTCTCCTTCTCCATATCTGTCATCCTCTTCTCCTCTTCCTCATATATGTCATCCTCTTCTCCGTATCTGTCATCCTCTTCTCCATATCTGTCATCCTCTTCTCCTCTACCTCATATCTGTCATCCTCTTCTCCGTATCTGTCATCCGCTTCTCCGTATCTGTCATCCTCTTCTCCGTATCTGTCGTCCTCTTCTCCGTATATGTCATCCTCCTCTTCTCCATATCTGTCATCCTCTTCACCATATCTGTCGTCCTCTTCTCCATATCTGTCATCTTCTTCTCCGTATCTGTCATCCTCTTCTCCATATCTGTCGTCTCCTTCTCCATATCTGTCATCCTCTTCTCCTCTTCCTCATATATGTCATCATCTTCTCCATATCTGTCGTCCTCTTCTCCATATCTGTTGTCCTCTTCTCCATATCTGTCATCTTCTTCACCATATCTGTCGTCCTCTTCTCCATATCTGTCATCTTCTTCTCCGTATCTGTCATCCTCTTCTCCATATCTGTCGTCTCCTTCTCCATATCTGTCATCCTCTTCTCCTCTTCCTCATATATGTCATCCTCTTCTCCGTATCTGTCATCCTCTTCTCCATATCTGTCATCCTCTTCTCCATAACTGTCATCCTCTTCTCCATATCTGTCGTCCTGTTCTCCATATCTGTCATCCTGTTCTCCATATCTGTCATCCTCTTCTCCATATCTGTCATCCTCTTCTCCATATATGTCGTCCTGTTCTCCATATCTGTCATCCTCTTCTCCATATCTGTCATTTTCTTCCAGGATAGACAGATGTACAAGTACTCAAATTGGAAAGACTACTCCATGTCCCTCCAAACTCAGAACATTCCTTAGTTTGCGGAAAATTGTTCCCATAATACAGAAACTGTGCAGTTGTACCGATGATTATTAAAGTGATGCCAGAGAAGCAGATTTTTGGAGGATATATTCGAACGGGTGTTGTTAGCAAACCGTGCAAATATATCCTCCAAACACTGGCTTCGACAGTATTTATATTATTATTTATTTATTTATGTTTTTTGAGAACATTTGCCGAAACCAAGAGTTCTGAGTGTTACCAACATATTCAACATATTTTCATTAAAACTAAATATTATTTGGATTAATTTGTTGATATTTTAACATCCTTCTACAAGATATAGTCCCGAAACAAAGCTAGGGTTGCTACCAAAGCCGGCTGGTCGTTCGTTCTATTGGTTCTGTTGCCAGAGACGCGACCCAGTCGTTCAGTCTTTTTGTTCTGTATCTATGGACGCGACCCAGTCGTTCAGTCTTTTGGTTCTGTATCTATGGACGTGACCCAGTCGTTCAGTCTTTTTGTTCTGTATCTACGGATATGACCCAGTCGTTCAGTCATTTTGTTCTGTATCTATGGACGCGACCCAGTCGTTCAGTCTTTCTGTTCTGTATCTACGGACGCGACCCAGTCGTTCAGTCATTTTGTTCTGTATCTATGGACGCGACCCAGTCGTTCAGTCTTTTGGTTCTGTATCTATGGACGCGACCCAGTCGTTCAGTCTTTTTGTTCTGTATCTATTGTGGCAAACCTCTTCAAGGTTATGAGCGTTTGTCACAAATTAAGTGGGAAACTGCCACCAAATTACCCCAGAATGAGAGTTCTTTCGAACAGGACAGTACCTGTGTGTTTGTTTCTCCGTCATGGTCCACCCAGGTCGTTGGCAAGGTCAAGGATAGCAGGGTTCGGTACACGAATCGGGTTCTCGGTATGTCCAGGTCCAAACGCCAACAGGTAAGTCCAAAACAGTCCAGCTCATACACGGTAAATCCGGCCAATATCTATTGTCTCTTTCTCTACGGTTCATAGATCCTTCCACCCCTCTCTCCCTCTTCCTGGTTTTTCTTGACCCTTTATCTGTGTGTCGGCTCCACCTTCTGAGGGTTCCCCTTGCTTCTGGGACTTGTAGTTTTGGCAGTCGGCCATTTTGTGATCTGTAGTTCTGATCGGGGTGGCCATTTTAGTGATCGGGCAGAGCCCGTTTATTAGTTCTGCTCTCACATATCTGCAATTTATCACTCGACCCCCTTCTTTGCCACACATCTCCCCCCCTAGATCCGACCCCCTAGGTCGGGCTACCGCAGCAAAATATGCGTGCATGCGGGATAACCCATCCACATTTCCCATTTCCTTCCCTGCTTTGTGTTTCAAGTCAAAGTGAAATGGTTGGAGACTCAAAAACCACCGCATCACCCGAGCGTTCTTCTCTTTAGCCCTATGCATCCAGGTGAGTGGGGCATGGTCACTGATGAGGGTGAAGTGGCGCCCCAGCAGGTAGTATTTCAGGCTTTCTAGAGCCCACTTTACTGCCAGCGCCTCTTTCTCAACGACCGCGTAGTTGGTTTCCCGTGGTTCCAGCTTCCTGCTTAAAAACAGGATGGGGTGTTCCACCCCTTCTACCTCTTGGGATAGCACTGCTCCCAAGCCGACCTCTGAGGCATCCGTCTGAACCACAAACTCTTTCTCAAAGTCTGGTACCACTAGCACTGGATTACAGCAGAGAGCCTCCTGTAATGTCCTAAATGCTTTGGTGGCCCTTTCATCCCATTTGACCATGTTTGGCCCTCTGGCTCTAGTCATGTCGGTGAGTGGGGCGGCCACTGTGGCATAACTTGGGATGAACTTCCGGTAGTAACCAGTCAGCCCTAGGAACGCTCGAACTTGCTTCTTATTTACTGGTTTCGGCCATTCTCTAATTGCCTCCACCTTCTTACGTTGGGGTTTGATTAACCCTCTTCCCACGGTGTATCCCAGATACTCTGTTTCCCCTAACCCCACATAACACTTGGCAGGGTTCGCCGTGAGCCCTGCCTTTCTAAGGGCGTCTAACACCGCCTGTACCCGGGGTAAGTGGGATTCCCAATCAGGGCTGTAGATTCCCACGTCATCTAAATAAGCTGCGGCGTATGCCTGGTGCGGTTTTAGGACCTTGTTCATGAGCCGTTGAAAGGTGGCTGGGGCCCCGTGTAAGCCGAATGGCATGACGGTGTATTGAAACAAACCGTCAGGGGTTGCAAAGGCTGTCTTTTCTTTGGCCCTGGGGGTCAGAGGAATTTGCCAGTACCCTTTTGTCAGGTCCAGGGTCGTAATGTACCGAGCTTACCAACTTTCTCCAGTAGTTCGTCTACTCGGGGCATGGGGTAGGCATCAAACTTGGAGATTTCATTTACCTTCCGAAAGTCGTTACAGAACCGCAAAGACCCATCGGGCTTGGAGACCATCACAATTGGGCTAGACCACTCACTATGTGACTCCTCGATCACTCCAGCTGTCAACATTTTCTCTGTCTCTGCTCTAATTGCGGCCTGTCGAGCCTCGGGTACCCGATATGGCCTCATGCTCACTTTTCTCCCTGGTAGGGAAACGATATCGTGAGCCGTAACCTCAGTTCGGCCGGGTACCTCTGAAAACACATCTCTGTTTTTCTGGATCAGGGTCTTTACTTCCTGTACTTGTGCTGGGGACAGAGTAGGTGAAATATTTACTTCGGCTGCCCCCTGAGTGTGTGTAGGGTATGTGACCATTAGTGTTTCTCTCTCTCTCCATGCTTTTAACAGGTTTATGTGATAGATCTGTTCCTGTGGCCGTCGACCTGGCTGTCGGATCCGATAATTCACTTCTCCTATTCTCTCCAGTACTTCATATGGTCCTTTCCATGTGGCTAGTAGTTTGCACTCTACCGTGGGGATCAGCACTAACACCTTATCTCCCGGTTGAAATTCCCTCAGGGTAGCCTGCCGGTTATAAGTGTGCCGCTGGTGCTCTTGTGCTTGTCTCATGTGCTCTCGGACGATGGGCATGACTGTGGCTATCCTGTCTTGCATTGCCGTGGCGTGCTCTATGACACTAGTATACGGGGTGGATTGGTGCTCCCAGGTTTCCCGGGCGATGTCTAAGATTCCCCGGGGGTGCCTCCCATATACCAGCTCAAAGGGAGAAAACCCCAGCGAGGCTTGAGGAACCTCTCTAATGGCAAACATCAGATACGGCAACATGCAATCCCAGTTTTTCCCATCCTTATCGATTACCTTCCTGAGCATTGACTTCAGGGTCCTGTTGAATCTCTCAACCAGCCCGTCCGTCTGAGGATGGTAAACCGATGTCCTCAACTGTTTCACCTGCCACAATTTACAAAGGTCCGCCATAAGGCGGGACATAAAGGGGGTCCCCTGGTCAGTAAGGATCTCCTTTGGAACCCCTACCCGTATGAACAAGAGCACTAATTCCTTGGCAATATTTTTGGAAGTCATCGTCCGAAGGGGAATGGCTTCTGGGTAGCGAGTGGCATAATCTAGAATGACCAGAATGTATTGGTGTCCTCTGGCGGACTTGGGTAGTGGGCCCACTATATCCATCGCTATCCTCTCAAATGGCGTTTCAATTATGGGGAGTGGCACTAACGGGCTTCTAACAGCTGGTCGGGGAGCTGTTAACTTCTAGTTCCTCCCAAACCCGGATCCGGGAGCACCCCCACCAGTAAAAAAGCTGACTAGCATAGCCTAGCATAGCGTCACAAGTAAATACTAGCATCTAAATATCATTAAATCACAAGTCCAAGACACCAGATGAAAGATACACTTCTTGTGAATCTAGCCACCATTTCTGATTTTTAAAATGTTTTACAGGGAAGACACAATATGTAAATCTATTAGCTAACCACGTTAGCAAAAGACACAAGTTTTCTTACTCCACCATTTTTTCACTCCATCAGTAGCTATCACCAATTCGACCAAATAAAGATATAAATAGCCACTAACCAAGAAAAAACTTCATCAGATGACAGTCTGATAACATATTTATTGTATAGCATATGTTTTGTTAGAAAAATGTGCATATTTCAGGTATAAATCATAGTTTACCATTGCAGCCACCATCACAACTCGACTAGAATAACTACAGAGAGCAACGTGTATTACCTAATTACTCATCATAAAACATTTCTTAAAAATACACAGCGTACAGCAATTGAAAGACACAGATCTTGTGAATCCAGACAATATTTCAGATTTTCTAAGTGTTTTACAGCGAAAACACAATATATCGTTATATTAGCATACCACATGTGCTAACATCACCCCAGCATTGATTCAAGGCAAAAAGAGCGATAACGTTATCACCACCAAAATATATTAATTTTTTCACTAACCTTCTCAGAATTCTTCAGATGACAGTCCTGTAACATCATATTACACAAGGCATATAGAGTTTGTTCGAAAATGTGCATATTTAGCGGCACAAATCGTGCTTATACAATGAGAAAAGTTGCCAAGCTGCCCAGAAAAATGTCGGGCGCCATCTTGGAGAGTCACCTAGTCTAATCAATAAATAATCATAAACTTGACTAAAAAATACAGGGTGGACAGCAATTGAAAGACAAATTAGTTCTTAATGCAATCGCTGAATTACATTTTTTAAATTAACGTTGCTGCGCAATACAGGGTCCGATAACGCAAGGCTACATTGCAAGTAATGGCGTTTTATGCATTTGACTATTTTCAACAGAACAACGATTTATCAGCATAAATAGTTCTTACTATTAGCTGATCTTCCATCAGAATCTTGGGCAAGGTGTCCTTTCTCCAGAACCATCGTCTTTTGGTCGAAAGATGTCCTCTTGTCCTGTCGAAATGGCCACTAACGTTCGGCATGTACCGGAAAAGTGTCCAACTCTTGAAAGTGTGTCACAAAGAAATGCCAGAAAATCGCAATAAACTGATATAAATTGCTATAAGTCGGTTTAAATTAACTACCTTATGATGTCTTTAACACCTATAACGAATAAAAACATGACCGGGGATATAGAACTGGCTAAACCAAAGCTTGGAAGGAGGCCAGTCCGACGTCCACTCTGCGTCGAGCGCACGGCTGAAAAGAAAGGCACTTCCGCTCCAGGGTCTAATATAAGGTCCCAGATTGCGCAATCGACTCCATTCAAATTGTCACCACTTACTGACATCTAGAGGAAGGCGTATGCAGTGTTTGTAGCCCCACAGCGTTCACAGGGACTTATAAACTGACCTGGGAACAGAGGCCGAGATTTCTGAAATCTCACTCCCTGGCAGGAAAAGTGCTGCAGAATGAGTTCTGTTTCACTCAGAGACATAATTCAAACGGTTTTAGAAACTAGAGAGTGTTTTCTATCCAATAGTAATAATAATATGCATATTGTACGAGCAAGAATTGAGTACGAGGCAGTTTAATTTGGGGACCAATTTTTCCAAGATCGAAATAGCACCCCCCATAGGCTCAAGAGGTTAACTGGCACTCCGGGCACTCTCCACAATGCCGAGCCACTTCAGCCTGAATTCCTGGCCAGTAAAACCTCCTTACAATCCGGTCTCGGGTTTTATCGATACCAAGGTGTCCACCCAGAATGTGCCCATGAGCTAGATCCAGTACTGTCCTCCGGTACCGGGTGGGGACCAACAACTGTTCAACCACATCAACCCCTATTTTTGAGACTCTGTACACCAAACCCTTTTTCATAATGAAGTGGGGAAAACTATTAGGCCTCATCCCATCATTTATGGGAGTACCATCGACGACCTGCACGTCTGCTCTGGCAGCAGGGTTGGATCCTGGTTTTGGGCCATCCCGAAATTAGTCAAGGACCCTGCCAGGTCTGCTGGTTCTAGATCGTCATCCTCTGGATTCAGATCGACCCCAGCCCCACTAGTACCGGGCTGTTCGTTGTCAACAAGGTTTGCCACTTCATCCTCATCCTCCCCTACTAGCACCTGTGAGGTTGGCCCCTGGGAGACCTCTTTTCTTGGCTTTGGTTGAAGGCCCCATGCTTCTTCCTGCTTGGTCAGGGTTGTTGGCTTCTCAAATATGCCATTATTTTGGCCTAACTTCGCAAAGTTAGGAAAGTGTCTACCCAATATTACATCATATGGCATCTTTGGGACCACGCCGACCTCACAATTCAGCAGATCGTCCTCTGTTTGTATGCTCACTAAGGCTGTGGGGTACAGACGGGTATCCCCATGAATGCATGTAACACTGATATCCTGACTTGTATCCAGTTTATGAGTTGGCACTAGGTTTGCAACGACCAGGGTTAGCATACTGCCGGAATCCAGCAGTGCTTCAACCTCTTTCCCTTCAACCGTCACCCTGCACATATGTTTGTTTCTTGATCTTTCAAGTACAGTGGTTACAACAGGACATGCATACCACATATCATCTTCTTTTTCACCGAGGTTACATTGCATTGGCTCTTCTTTAATAGGGCAGTAGGCTGCAATATGTCCTGGTCGATTACAATTGTAACAGATAATAGGCGTTCGGGCGGGAGACCCCCTCGACCCCCGGTCCCGGTTTCCGTTTTCTCCCTTAGTGTCTCGGCCCGATTCTGATTCTTTCCTCATGCCCCCACGCTGCTCTCTTCCCCCTCCACCTTTTGGGACAGTCTTACCCTGTCCGCTGGTTCGCCCAGGCCTGGGGAATGGGAATCTTTCCTCCTGTGCCTGCTCAGCTGTTCCTGCCGTACAATACCGTTCAACTAGGCCCACGAGATGGTCGGCGGAAAGTACCTTGTTCTGGCCAACCCATCGTCGCACTTCTTGGGGTAGACCTCGCTGAAACTGGTTGAGTACGATGGTCTCGACAATCTCGGCGGAGGAACGGGTCTCCGGTCGCAACCATTTCCGTGCCAGGTGAATCAAGTCGAACATCTGTGTTCGGGGCGGTTGTCCAGATCGGTAGGACCACTGGTGAAAGCGGTGTGCCCTCACGGTATCGGTCACTCCCAGTCTTGCCAGAATCTCTCCCTTTAGTTTATCGTAATCCTGTGCATCTGTCAACTCCAGGTCGAAATACGCTTTTTGAGCGTCCCCTGCCAGGTATGGTGCCAGAAGCCCTGCCCATTCTTCTTTCGGCCACTTCTCCCTCTCTGCAGTCCTTTCGAAGGTGGTAAGATATGCTTCCACATCATCCTGTGCTGTCATTTTTTGAAGAAAATGATTGGCCCGCCTCTGGGTATTTGCAGCTGGTAATTGAGCCCCAATTTGGTCCGCTAGCCCCTTTAGGCCTTCTCTTAACTCCCGGGTGTTTCTCTCTTGCTCTTCTCTGAGCAGCTGGTTGGTGCGGTGCTGGACCTGTAACGTGTCCTGGTACATTCGCATTGCATCCTGATGAGCTATTTGTTGAGCTCTAGTTGCCTCTTGTTGGGTGGCCGCCGCTTGTAACAGGGCTTGTATGGCTCCCTCCATACTCATTTTCCTGAGAAACTGTCCTAACCAAACAAAGCCCCAAAAAAAAAAAAAAAACCTGACTCCCCTTTGGAGTGCTAACTGAACTTTTTTTTTTATTTTTTTTTATTTATTTTTTACCTAACCAGCGGAATGGTTAGTCCATATGCCCACATTCTCCACCACGTGTGGCAAACCTCTTCAAGGTTATGAGCGTTTGTCACAAATTAAGTGGGAAACTGTCACCAAATTACCCCAGAATGAGAGTTCTTTCGAACAGGACAGTACCTGTGTGTTTGTTTCTCCGTCATGGTCCACCCAGGTCATTGGCAAGGTCAAGGATAGCAGGGTTCGGTACACGAATCGTGTTCTCGGTATGTCCAGGTCCAAACGCCAACAGGTAAGTCCAAAACAGTCCAGCTCATACACGGTAAATCCGGCCAATATCTATTGTCTCTTTCTCTACGGTTCATAGATCCTTCCACCCCTCTCTCCCTCTTCCTGGTTTTTCTTGACCCTTTATCTGTGTGTCGGCTCCACCTTCTGAGGGTTCCCCTTGCTTCTGGGACTTGTAGTTTTGGCAGTCGGCCATTTTGTGATCTGTAGTTCTGATCGGGGTGGCCATTTTAGTGATCGGGCAGAGCCCGTTTATTAGTTCTGCTCTCACATATCTGCCATTTATCACTCGACCCCCTTCTTTGCCACACTATGGACGCGACCCAGTCGTTCAGTCATTTTGTTCTGTATCTATGGACGTGACCCAGTCGTTCAGTCTTTTTGTTCTGTATCTACGGATATGACCCAGTCGTTCAGTCATTTTGTTCTGTATCTATGGACGCGACCCAGTCGTTCAGTCTTTCTGTTCTGTATCTACGGACGCGACCCAGTCGTTCAGTCATTTTGTTCTGTATCTATGGACGTGACCCAGTCGTTCAGTCTTTCTGTTCTGTATCTATGGACGCGACCCAGTCGTTCAGTCATTTTGTTCTGTATCTATGGACGTGGCCCAGTCTTTCATTCTTTCTGTTCTGTATCTATGGACGTGGCCCAGTCGTTCAGTCTTTCTGTTCTGTATCTATGGATGCGACCCAGTCGTTCAGTCATTTTGTTCTGTATCTATGGACGCGACCCAGTCGTTCAGTCATTTTGTTCTGTATCTATGGATGCGACCCAGTCGTTCAGTCATTTTGTTCTGTATCTATGGACGTGGCCCAGTCGTTCAGTCTTTCTGTTCTGTATCTATGGACGCGACCCAGTCGTTCAGTCTTTTTGTTCTGTATCTATGGACGCGACCCAGTCGTTCAGTCATTTTGTTCTGTATCTATGGACGTGACCCAGTCATTCAGTCATTTGGTTCTGTATCTATGGACGCGACCCAGTCGTTCAGTCATTTTGTTCTGTATCTATGGACGTGACCCAGTCGTTCAGTCACTTTGTTCTGTATCTATGGACGCGACCCAGTCGTTCAGTCATTTGGTTCTGTATCTATGGACGCGACCCAGTCATTCAGTCATTTTGTTCTGTATCTATGGACGCGACCCAGTCGTTCAGTCTTTTGGTTCTGTATCTATGGACGCGACCCAGTCATTCAGTTTTTTTGTTCTGTATCTATGGACGCGACCCAGTCGTTCAGTCATTTTGTTCTGTATCTATGGACGCGACCCAGTCATTTGGTTCTGTATCTATGGACGCGACCCAGTCGTTCAGTCTTTCTGTTCTGTATCTATGGACGCGACCCAGTCGTTCAGTCTTTCTGTTCTGTATCTATGGACGCGACCCAGTCGTTCAGTCTTTTGGTTCTGTATCTATGGACGCGACCCAGTCGTTCAGTCTTTCTGTTCTGTATCTATGGACGCGACCCAGTCGTTCAGTCTTTTGGTTCTGTATCTATGGACGTGACCCAGTCGTTGTTCTGTATCTATGGACGCGACCCAGTCATTTTGTTCTGTATCTATGGACGCGACCCAGTCATTCAGTCATTTGGTTCTGTATCTATGGACGCGACCCAGTCATTCAGTCATTTTGTTCTGTATCTATGGACGCGACCCAGTCGTTCAGTCTTTTGGTTCTGTATCTATGGACGCGACCCAGTCATTCAGTTTTTTTGTTCTGTATCTATGGACGCGACCCAGTCGTTCAGTCTTTTTGTTCTGTATCTATGGACGCGACCCAGTCATTTGGTTCTGTATCTATGGACGCGACCCAGTCGTTCAGTCTTTCTGTTCTGTATCTATGGACGCGACCCAGTCGTTCAGTCTTTCTGTTCTGTATCTATGGACGCGACCCAGTCGTTCAGTCTTTTGGTTCTGTATCTATGGACGCGACCCAGTCGTTCAGTCTTTCTGTTCTGTATCTATGGACGCGACCCAGTCGTTCAGTCTTTTGGTTCTGTATCTATGGACGTGACCCAGTCGTTGTTCTGTATCTATGGACGCGACCCAGTCATTTTGTTCTGTATCTATGGACGCGACCCAGTCATTCAGTCATTTTGTTCTGTAACTATGGACGCGACCCAGTCTTTCTGTTCTGTATCTATGGACGCGACCCAGTCATTCAGTCATTTTGTTCTGTATCTATGGACGCGACCCAGTCGTTCAGTCTTTTGGTTCTGTATCTATGGACGCGACCCAGTTTTTTTGTTCTGTATCTATGGACGCGACCCAGTCATTCAGTCATTTTGTTCTGTATCTATGGACGCGACCCAGTCATTCAGTCATTTTGTTCTGTATCTATGGACGCGACCCAGTTTTTTTGTTCTGTATCTATGGACGCGACCCAGTCTTTCTGTTCTGTATCTATGGACGCGACCCAGTCATTCAGTCATTTTGTTCTGTATCTATGGACGCGACCCAGTCGTTCAGTCTTTCTGTTCTGTATCTATGGACGCGACCCAGTCATTCAGTCTTTTTGTTCTGTATCTATGGACGCGACCCAGTCGTTCAGTATCTATGGACGCGACCCAGTCGTTCAGTCTTTTTGTTCTGTATCTATGGATATGACCCAATCGTTCAGTCTTTCTGTTCTGTATCTATGGATATGACCCAATCGTTCAGTCTTTCTGTTCTGTATCTATGGATGCGACCCAATCGTTCGTTCTAAATGTTCCGTTTCCATGATGACTGGTAACGTTCTTATCCCTTGCTTGCTAGCTAGCCAATATCGGCTAACACAGTGACGTCAAACAGCCCAGCCAGAATAACAGCAAAGTAGCTGCATTTGTGTTTTTGTTTAACCTCTAACGAGCCTCAACCCCGGATCCGGGATCACCCCCCACCCCCCCCCCCCACACTGATTAGCATCGCTAGCATAGCGTCACAATTAAATAGTAGCATCTAAATATCATTAAATCACAAGTCCAAGACACCAGATGAAAGATACAGATCTTGTGAATAAACCCATCATTTCTGTTTTTTAAAATGTTTTACAGGGAAGACACAATATGTAAATCTATTAGCTAACCACGTTAGCAAAATACACCATTTTTCTTTGTCCACCATTTTCTCTCTCCACCACTAGCTATCACCAATTCGGCCAAATAAAGATATTGATAGCCACTAACCAAGAAAAAACCTCATCAGATGACAGTCTGATAACATATTTATTGTATAGGATAGGTTTTGTTAGAAAAATGTGCATATTTCAGGTAGAAATCATAGTTTACAATTGCACCCACCATCACAACTCGACTAGAATTACTACAGAGAGCAACGTGTTTTACCAATTTACTCATCATAAAACATTTCATAAAAATATACAGCTCACAGCAATGGAAAGACACAGATCTTGTGAATTCAGACAATATTTCAGATGTTCTAAGTGTTTTACAGCGAAAACACAATAAATCGTTATATTAGCATACCACATATGCAAACGTTACCCCAGCATGAATTCAAGCCAAAGAGAGCGATATCGTTATCATCGCCAAAATATATAAATTTTTTCACTAACCTTCTCAGAATTCTTCCGATGACACTCCTGTAACATCATATTACAACATACATATAGAGTTTGTTCGAAAATGTGCATATTTAGCCATAAAAAAACGTGGTTATACAATGAAAATAGTAGCTAAACAAGCCTGAAAATGTCGGTCGCCATCATTCAGAGTGATCTAGTTTAATCAATAGCTAATCATATACTTGACTAAAAAATACAGGGTTGACAGGAATCGAAAGACAAATTAGTTCTTAATGCAATCGCTGATTTACATTTTTTAAATTATCCTTACTTTTCAATACAGGTTGCGCCAAGCGAAGCTATACAAAACAAAATGGCGGCATAAGCGTTTAACATTTTTCGACAGAAACACGATTTATCATCATAAATTGTTCTTACTGTGAGCTGTTCTTCCATCAGAATCTTGGGCAAAGAATCCTTTCTTGGGTCTAATCGTCTTTTGGTCGAAAGCTGTCCTCTTGCCATGTGGAAATGCCCACTAACGTTCGGCATGAACTGGAAACGTGCCCAGCGGTTCAAAGTGTCTCAGAAATAAATGCCTCAAAATCGCACTAAACGGATATAAATTGCTATAAAACGGTTTAAATTAACTACCTTATGATGTTTTTAACACCTCTAACGAGTAAAAACATGACCAGAGAAATATTACTGGCTAAACAAAAGCTTGGAAGGAGGCGAGTCCGACGTCCTTCTTGCGCCAGGCGCAGGCAGCAAAGGGAAGCTACTTCCGGTATTTGCTGTTTTATACAGCCCCTGATTGCGCAATCGACACCATTCAAAGCGTCATCACGTACTGACATCCAGGGGAAGACGTAAGAAGTGTCTGTTTCTCCATAGCATTTACACGGACCTTTAAACTGACTCCAGATCAGGGGCCAAGATGTCTGAAATCTGACTCCCTATCATGAAAAGTGCTGTAGATTGAGTTCTGTTTCACTCAGAGACAAAATTCCAACGGCTATAGAAACTAGAGAGTGTTTTCTATCCAATAATAATAATAATATGCATATTGTACGAGCAAGAATTGAGTAGGAAGCCGTTTAATCTGTAGAGCAAATTATGCTAATGCGAAACAGCACCCCCTATAGTGGCAAGAAGTTAATTAAGCTGTTTTAGTGGTTTAATGTTCTAGTGGTTTGTTGAGGATACATCCATAACAATGATGTGACATTTTGCCTGGTATAGATCATTTGCTCACTTGCCGGGCCACTTCTCAGAAGAGATAGCCAACTACACAGCTAACACAATCACTTCAAACTGAAGCTGAAATAGCCAACTACACAGCTAACACAATCACTTCAAACTGAAGCTGAAATAGCCAACTACACAGCTAACACAATCACTTCAAACTGAAGCTGGAAT
Organism: Salvelinus namaycush; assembly: GCF_016432855.1. Taxonomy (NCBI): domain Eukaryota; kingdom Metazoa; phylum Chordata; class Actinopteri; order Salmoniformes; family Salmonidae; genus Salvelinus; species Salvelinus namaycush. The sequence goes on along the minus strand of NC_052320.1, from coordinate 728,484 downwards.
TACAGCAAACTAGCTGGAATCAGTGTTTTTCTTTGTATATATATATTCATAAAAATAGAATGCCGATTCATGATTTCGACTGGCTGAGTAAAAAAATCCAGCCTGTCTGCCTCCTTCATTACAATGGGACAGCTGGAGACCTCAAAAATCCAGCCTGTCTGCCTCCTTCATTACAATGGGACAGCTGGAGACCTCAAAAAGCCAGCCTGTCTGCCTCCTTCATTACAATGGGACAGCTGGAGAACTCAAAAAGCCAGCCTGTCTGCCTCCTTCATTACAATGGGACAGCTGGAGACCTCAAAAATCCAGCCTGTCTGCCTCCTTCATTACAATGGGACAGCTGGAGACCTCAAAAAGCCAGCCTGTCTGCCTCCTTCATTACAATGGGACAGCTGGAGAACTCAAAAAGCCAGCCTGTCTGCCTCCTTCATTACAATGGGACAGCCGGAGACCTCAAAAAGCCAGCCTGTCTGCCTCCTTCATTACAATGGGACAGCCGGAGACCTCAAAAAGCCAGCCTGTCTGCCTCCTTCATTACAGTGGGACAGCTGGAGACCTCAAAAAGCCAGCCTGTCTGCCTCCTTCATTACAATGGGACAGCTGGAGACCTCAAAAAGCCAGCCTGTCTGCCTCCTTCATTACAATGGGACAGCTGGAGACCTCAAAAAGCCAGCCTGTCTGCCTCCTTCATTACAATGGGACAGCTGGAGACCTCAAAAAGCCAGCCTGTCTGCCTCCTTCATTACAATGGGACAGCCGGAGACCTCAAAAAGCCAGCCTGTCTGCCTCCTTCATTACAATGGGACAGCTGGAGACCTCAAAAAGCCAGCCTGTCTGCCTCCTTCATTACAATGGGACAGCTGGAGACCTCAAAAAGCCAGGCTGTCTGCATCCTTCATTACAATGGGACAGCTGGAGACCTCAAAAAGCCAGCCTGTCTGCCTCCTTCATTACAATGGGACAGCCGGAGACCTCAAAAAGCCAGCCTGTCTGCCTCCTTCATTACAATGGGACAGCCGGAGACCTCAAAAAGCCAGCCTGTCTGCCTCCTTCATTACAATGGGACAGCCGGAGACCTCAAAAAGCCAGCCTGTCTGCCTCCTTCATTACAATGGGACAGCTGGAGACCTCAAAAAGCCAGCCTGTCTGCCTCCTTCATTGCAATGGGACAGCTGGAGACCTCAAAAAGCCAGCCTGTCTGCCTCCTTCATTACAATGGGACAGCTGGAGACCTCAAAAAGCCAGCCTGTCTGCCTCCTTCATTACAATGGGACAGCTGGAGACCTCAAAAAGCCAGCCTGTCTGCCTCCTTCATTACAATGGGACAGCTGGAGACCTCAAAAAGCCAGCCTGTCTGCCTCCTTCATTACAATGGGACAGCTGGAGACCTCAAAAAGCCAGCCTGTCTGCCTCCTTCATTACAATGGGACAGCTGGAGACCTCAAAAAGCCAGCCTGTCTGCCTCCTTCATTACAATGGGACAGCTGGAGACCTCAAAAAGCCAGCCTGTCTGCCTCCTTCATTACAATGGGACAGCTGGAGACCTCAAAAAGCCAGCCTGTCTGCCTCCTTCATTACAACGGGACAGCCGGAGACCTCAAAAAGCCAGCCTGTCTGCCTCCTTCATTACAATGGGACAGCTGGAGACCTCAAAAAGCCAGCCTGTCTGCCTCCTTCATTACAATGGGACAGCTGGAGACCTCAAAAAGCCAGCCTGTCTGCCTCCTTCATTACATTGGGACAGCCGGAGACCTCATTTCCATATTGAAACGGTGTTGCAAATGTCGGAGAGAGACAAATCCCCACTGTTGAAAACCAATTGCTAGTTTCGAAAAGAAAATGGGAGATAATGTCTTGATGTTTTTTCCCGGTGTAGATCCTAGTACATAAAGTACCTGGCTGAGCTGATGAGACAGTGGATTGGGCTGATGAGACAGTGGATTGAGCTGATGAGACAGTGGATTGGGCAGATGAGACAGTGGATTGAGCTGATGAGACAGTGGATTGGGCTGATGAGACAGTGGATTGAGCTGATGAGACAGTGGATTGGGCAGATGAGACAGTGGATTG
>NC_052320.1:683914-716414 GCF_016432855.1 Salvelinus namaycush | reverse complement strand
GTACATCAAGCTGTCTCACTACAGTAACAGGTGATAGACTAGTGTCCTGTTCAGGGGGTGTACTGTACATCAAGCTGTCTCACTACAGAAACAGGAGATAGACTAGTGTCCTGTCCAGGGGGTGTACTGGTACACCAAGCTGCCTCACTACAGAAAAAGGATATAGACTAGTGTCCTGTCCAGGGGGTGTCCTGGTACATCAAGCTGCCTCACTACAGTAACAAGAGATAGACTAGTGTCCTGTCCAGGGGTGTCTTGTACATCAAGCTGTCTCACTACAGTAACAAGAGATAGACTAGTGTCCTGTCCAGGGGGTGTCCTGGTACATCAAGCTGCCTCATTACAGGAACAGGAGATAGACTAGTGTCCTGTCCAGGGGTGTCTTGTACATCAAGCTGTCTCACTACAGTAACAAGAGATAGACTAGTGTCCTGTCCAGGGGGTGTACTGTACATCAAGCTGTCTCACTACAGTAACAAGAGATAGACTAGTGTCCTGTCCAGGGGGTGTCCTGTACATCACGCTGTCTCACTACAGAAACAGGAGATAGACTAGTGTCCTGTCCAGGGGTGTCTTGTACATCAAGCTGCCTCACTACAGAAACAGGAGATAGACTAGTGTCCTGTCCAGGGGTGTCTTGTACATCAAGCTGCCTCACTACAGAAACAGGAGATAGACTAGTGTCCTGTCCAGGGGGTGTCCTGTACATCAAGCTGTCTCACTACAGAAACAGGAGATGTTCCGACTCACACAAGCCAAGGCTACTTACCTCTCTTTCTCACAGTGTTATAAAAGTTGGCTACAGGAAACTATAAATCGCTGCCCTCTGGCATCCCATTCTCGACCTCTCCCAAACACACTCGCACACACTCACACTGCCCCCTGGCGCCCTTCCTCTCCTGCAGCCTGGGACATAAATAGACCATGGCAGCAGCACTACGATGTGGGAGATGTCAAGAATGAGATAGACCAGGAACCAGCATTTTCCCACCAGTCAGTCAGAGAGATACCGCCACCACTCAGCCAGTCTCCTAGTCAGAGAAATACCATTACCACTCAGCCAGTCTCCTAGTCAGAGAGATACCATCACCACTCAGCCAGTCTCCTAGTCAGAGAGATACCATCACCACTCAGCCAGTCTCCTAGTCAGAGAGATACCATCACCACTCAGCCAGTCTCCTAGTCAGAGAGATACCATCACCACTCAGCCAGTCTCCTAGTCAGAGAGATACCATCACCACTCAGCCAGTCTCCTAGTCAGAGAGATACCATCACCACTCAGCCAGTCTCCTAGTCAGAGAGATACCATCACCACTCAGCCAGTCTCCTAGTCAGAGAGATACCATCACCACTCAGCCAGTCTCCTAGTCAGAGAGATACCATCACCACTCAGCCAGTCTCCTAGTCAGAGAGATACCATCACCACTCAGCCAGTCTCCTAGTCAGAGAGATACCTCCACCACTCAGCCAGTCTCCTAGTCAGAGAGATACCATCACCACTCAGCCAGTCTCCTAGTCAGAGAGATACCATCACCACTCAGCCAGTCTCCTAGTCAGAGAGATACCATCACCACTCAGCCAGTCTCCTAGTCAGAGAGATACCATCACCACTCAGCCAGTCTCCTAGTCAGAGAGATACCATCACCACTCAGCCAGTCTCCTAGTCAGAGAGATACCATCACCACTCAGCCAGTCTCCTAGTCAGAGAGATACCATCACCACTCAGCCAGTCTCCTAGTCAGAGAGATACCATCACCACTCAGCCAGTCTCCTAGTCAGAGAGATACCTCCACCACTCAGCCAGTCTCCTAGTCAGAGAGATACCATCACCACTCAGCCAGTCTCCTAGTCAGAGAGATACCATCACCACTCAGCCAGTCTCCTAGTCAGAGAGATACCATCACCACTCAGCCAGTCTCCTAGTCAGAGAGATACCATCACCACTCAGCCAGTCTCCTAGTCAGAGAGATACCATCACCACTCAGCCAGTCTCCTAGTCAGAGAGATACCATCACCACTCAGCCAGTCTCCTAGTCAGAGAGATACCATCACCACTCAGCCAGTCTCCTAGTCAGAGAGATACCTCCACCACTCAGCCAGTCTCCTAGTCAGAGAGATACCATCACCACTCAGCCAGTCTCCTAGTCAGAGAGATACCATCACCACTCAGCCAGTCTCCTAGTCAGAGAGATACCATCACCACTCAGCCAGTCTCTGTTAAATATGTGTATGTGACCAATACGATTTGATTTGATTTGAGCAGTTGAAACGTGTTCTCTGGAGTGATGAATCACGCTTCACCTTCTGGCAGTCCGACGGACTAATCTGGGTTTGGCGGATGCCAGGAGAACGCTACCTGCCCAAATGGATAGTGCCAACTGTAAAGTTTGGTGGAGGAATAATGGTCTGGGGCTGTTTTTCATGGTTCGGGCCCCTTAGTTCCAGTGAAGGGAAATCTTAACGTTACAGCATACAATGACATTCTAGACTATTCTGTGCTTCCAATTTTGTGGCAACAGTTTGGGCAAGGCCCTTTCCTGTTTCAGCATGACAATGTCCCAGTGCACAAAGCGAGGTCCATACAGAAATGGTTTGTCGAGATCATTGTAGATAAACTTGACTGGCCTGCACAGAGCCCTGACCTCAACCCCATCGAACACCTTCGGGATGAATTGGAACACCGACTGCGAGCTAGGCCTAATCGCCCAAATCAGTACCCGACCTCACTAATGCTCTTGTGGCTGGATGGAATGGAAGCAAATTCCCCGCAGCAATGTTCCAACATCTAGTGGAAAGCCTTCCCAGAAGAGTGGAGGCTGTTATAGCAGCAACGTTCCAACATCTAGTGCAAAGCCTTCCCAGCAGAGTGGAGTCTGTTATAGCAGCAATGTTCCAACATCTAGTGGAAAGCCTTCCCAGAAGAGTGGAGGCTGTTATAGCAGTAAAGGGGGGGACCAACTCCATATTAACGTCCATGATTTTGAAATTAGATGTTGGACGAGCAGGTGTCCACATACTTTTGGTCATGTAGTGTATATACTGTACCAAATCATACCATAACATGCCTCTATGGAAACCCACTGTGTTGTAAATCATACCATAACATGCCTCTATGGAAACCCACTGTGTTGTAAATCATACCATAACATGCCTCTATGGAAACCCACTGTGTTGTAAATCATACCATAACATGCCTCTATGGAAACCCACTGTGTTGTAAATCATACCATAACATGCCTCTATGGAAACCCACTGTGTTGTAAATCATACCATAACATGCCTCTATGGAAACCCACTGTGTTGTAAATCATACCATAACATGCCTCTATGGAAACCCACTGTGTTGTAAATCATACCATAACATGCCTCTATGGAAACCCACTGTGTTGTAAATCATACCATAACATGCCTCTATGGAAACCCACTGTGTTGTAAATCATACCATAACATGCCTCTATGGAAACCCACTGTGTTGATGCTCTTTAGTTTCTTTGCTGGTAGTTTAAGTGTTTTTTTTCACATTGTTTTTTGAGAGTCCAAGGCTAATCTTTCTCTCTCTCTCTCTCTCTCTCTCTCTCTCTCTCTCTCTCTCTCTCTCTCTCTCTCTCTCTCTCTCTCTCTCTCTCTCTCTCTCTCTCTCTCTCTCTCTCTCTCTCTCTCTCTCTCTCTCTCTCTGCCTTTCACACTCCTCTCTCTCTTTCTCTCTCTCCTCTCTCTCTCTCTCTCTGCCTTTCACACTCCTCTCTCTCTCTCTCTCTGCCTTTCACACTCCTCTCTCTCTCTCTCTTTCTCTCTCTCTCTCTCTCTCTCTCTCTCTCTCTCTCTCTCTCTCCCTACATCCCCTTCTCCAACCCCCTATCCCCTAGGTGAGCCTGGACTCCCGGGTGAGAGAGGTGATTAACAGGAAGATACAGGAGCCTACGCCCCACACCTTTGAGGACGCCCAGCTCCAGATATATACCTTAATGCACAGAGACTCCTATCCTCGTTTCCTCAACTCGTCTATATACAGATCACTGGTTCACCCGGGCTCCCACACCTCCTCAGAGTCATAGGTTCAGCCGGGCTTCCCGCACCTCCTCAGAGTAATAGGTTCACCCGGGCTCCCACACCTCCTCAGAGTCATAGGTTCAGCCGGGCTTCCCGCACCTCCTCAGAGTCATAGGTTCACCCGGGCTCCCACACCTCCTCAGAGTCATAGGTTCAGCCGGGCTCCCACACCTCCTCAGAGTCATAGGTTCAGCCGGGCTTCCCGCACCTCCTCAGAGTCATAGGTTCAGCCGGGCTTCCCGCATCTCCTCAGAGTCATAGGTTCAGCCGTGCTTCCCGCATCTCCTCAGAGTCATAGGTTCACAACATTTCACTCACACACACTACTCTCTCTCTATCTCTCTCCCTCTCACACTCCTCTCTCTCTCCCTCTCACACTCCTCTCTCTCTCCCTCTCACACTCCCCTCTCTCTCCCTCTCAGACTCCTCTGTCTCTCTCTCTCTCTCTTTCTCTGTCCCTCCTCTCCCTCTCACAATTCTCTCTCCTCACTCTATCATGCTCTCTCTCCCTCTCAGACTCCTCTGTCTCTCTCTCTCTCTCTCTCTCATCCTCTCTCTCATCCTCTCTCTCTGTCTCACTCCATCTCTATCCCTTGTCTCTATCTCTCCATCCACTCCACTCCCCTCTGTCTCTGTCTCTCTCCATTCCGTAACCACTTAAGGAGAAAATATCTATCCTGTTGGGGATTTTTATAATGTTTGTTTTTGTGATTTTTCTGTAGGATGTTTTTTGTTGCCCAACCCTTTCACTTTTTCTATTTTTAATGAACTTCATCGTGCCACTTAGGGATTTCCTGTTCCCTATGTAGTTCACTACCCACATAGGGCTCTGGTCAAAAGTAGTGCACTATATAGGGAATAGGGTTCCATTTTGACAAGCCAAGGTAACTGGAAGACACAGGGTTGTTCACGGAGAATAAAACAAGACGTGGGAGACAGAGACATTATTTCTGTTGGATATCATTCTACTGTTCGCTGGTACTCACATTTACATACAGTATAACAATCTCCTTTGTTCCAGATAACATGCAGTATGTTATTGTTTTATTTTCTCCTGACAAAACGTCCCGATTTGAGAAGATAAAAGAACCTCGGCAATAAAGACACTGGTGACTTTCCAACGTCCACACAACGTTCACGCAACGTTCACACAACATTAAAGACACAACGTTCCCGACCCTGACCCCTTCTGCCGGACCGGACCGCCTGGACACTGCTGCTCTACTCCGCTTCTGACCTTTGAACTGTCACCTTTGACCTGTCCACTGTCTCCCTCACCTCACTGCTGTGATTGGCTATCAGAGGCATCGGGATGAGCTGTGGTTGGTCGATCGATCAGGGTGGTAACGGGGGCTAAGAGATTTTCCATCCCAGGTGCAAAAAAAGAAAAAGACTCACAATAAATAAAAAAAACATACAAAAGTCTGTTAACAGTTAAAGAACTGTTTCATGGGAAATGGAGTTTGATGACAACACATGTCTGTAGTTAGAAGACTGAATATGATGCCTAGGTCTTTACTAGACTTGTTGTCACTCAAAAATGCTTTAAAACTTAGTATTATTAATGTTATTTATTTTATATTTTGTTAAACTGTGATAATGATTTTATTGTACATATATAAACAGAAACCCTTGACCATCAACACAAACCTCGAGCAAACTCTCAATCAAATCATCAACTGTGTTTAAAGTTCTCTATGTGGAACCCTATTCCCTCAATAGTGCACTAACAAAGCCCTTTTTGTCAAAAGTAGTGCACTTCATAGGGAATAGGGTGCCATTCGGGACGACCCCTGTGAGTTTTGGTGTTTCCAGTTTGAAAGGCCCTGCCACTCTGGCACCGCCTGTAGGTGGTGAATGGTACTCCTTCTATGTTAGGGTGTCTCCCTGCTGAGTTCACACAAACCCACTAATACACACAATCCCACTAATACACATTCTGTGTCTGTGTGTGTGTGTGTGTGTGTGTGTGTGTGTGTGTGTGTGTGTGTGTGTGTGTGTGTGTGTGTGTGTGTGTGTGTGTGTGTGTGTGTGTGTGTGTGTGTGTGTGTGTGTGTGTGTGTGTGTGTGTGTGTGTGTTTCAAGTCCGTTTCCAGGTATGTTGGACAGGTGTGTCTTAGTTCTCATATAGTAGACATCATGCCAACATCGTGCCAACATTTCTCCAGAACAGCTCTGGACTGAAAGATGGACAACCAACATTTAATCCACTCTGTCCCTGGTGCTTCTGGGTAACATACTGTGAACTGAACTCCTCCCCTTCCTGTCCCAAGTCAAGGCCCCTCACTCTGTCTGGTCCCCTTCCTGTCCCAAGTCAAGGCCCCTCACTCTGTCTGGTCCCCTTCCTGTCCCAAGTCAAGTCCCCTCACTCTGTCTGGTCCCCTTCCTGTCCCAAGTCAAGGCCCCTCACTCTGTCTGGTCCCCTTCCTGTCCCAAGTCAAGTCCCCTCACTCTGTCTGGTCCCCTTCCTGTCTCAAGTCAAGTCCCCTCACTCTGTCTGGTCCCCTTCCTGTCCCAAGTCAAGGCCCCTCACTCTGTCTGGTCCCCTTCCTGTCCCAAGTCAAGTCCCCTCACTCTGTCTGGTCCCCTTCCTGTCCCAAGTCAAGTCCGCTCACTCTGTCTGGTCCCCTTCCTGTCCCAAGTCAAGGCCCCTCACTCTGTTCTGTCCCCTTCCTGTCCCAAGTCAAGTCCCCTCACTCTGTCTGGTCCCCTTCCTGTCCCAAGTCAAGGCCCCTCACTCTGTCTGGTCCCCTTCCTGTCCCAAGTCAAGTCCCCTCACTCTGTTCTGTCCCCTTCCTGTCTCAAGTCAAGTCCCCTCACTCTGTCTGGTCCCCTTCCTGTCCCAAGTCAAGTCCCCTCACTCTGTCTGGTCCCCTTCCTGTCCCAAGTCAAGTCCCCTCACTCTGTTCTGTCCCCTTCCTGTCCCAAGTCAAGTCCCCTCACTCTGTCTGGTCCCCTTCCTGTCCCAAGTCAAGTCCCCTCACTCTGTCTGGTCCCCTTCCTGTCCCAAGTCAAGTCCCCTCACTCTGTCTGGTCCCCTTCCTGTCCCAAGTCAAGTCCCCTCACTCTGTCTGGTCCCCTTCCTGTCCCAAGTCAAGTCCCCTCACTCTGTCTGGTCCCCTTCCTGTCCCAAGTCAAGTCCCCTCACTCTGTCTGGTCCCCTTCCTGTCCCAAGTCAAGTCCCCTCACTCTGTCTGGTCCCCTTCCTGTCCTAAGTCAAGTCCCCTCACTCTGTTCTGTCCCCTTCCTGTCCCAAGTCAAGTCCCCTCACTCTGTCTGGTCCCCTTCCTGTCCCAAGTCAAGTCCCCTCACTCTGTCTGGTCCCCTTCCTGTCCCAAGTCAAGTCCCCTCACTCTGTCTGGTCCCCTTCCTGTCCCAAGTCAAGTCCCCTCACTCTGTCTGGTCCCCTTCCTGTCTCTGCTGCTGTTAAGCAGTACATACTGTAGGACCGATTCCCCAGACAGAGATTAAGCCTAGTCCTGGACTAAAATCTATTCTGAATATACACTGAGTGTACAAAACATTAGGAACACCTTCCTAATATTGAGTTGCACCCCCCTTTGCCTTCCGAACAGCCTCAATTCCTCAGGGCATAGACTCTACTAAGGTGTTGAAAGCGTTCCACAGGGGATACTGGCCCATGTTGACTCCAATGCTTCCCACAGTTGTGTCAAGTTGGCTGGTAGTGGATCTATACTCCGACTAGTTCGTTCCATCTCATCCCACAGATGCTCAATTGGATTGAGACGTATTGACTGGGCAGGCCACTGCAGTAAGCTGAGTTCACTGTCATGTTCGTGGAACCATTCCTGGACAATCCTTGTGGCATCGGGCATTATCCTGCTGAGAAAAATATATTTGCAGATGGATACACTGCTGTGATGAAGGGATGCACCTGATTGGCAATGATGTTCAGATATCCTTTTGACATTCAAACGTTGCTCCACTTTTATCAATGTGAAACCCACCATCACATCACCATCACACCACCATCACATCACCATCACACCACCATCACACACCATCACATCACCATCACACCACCATCACACCACCATCACATCACCATCACATCACCATCACACCACCATCACATACCATCACATCACCATCACACACCATTACATCACCATCACCAGCCTGCAATGATGACACGCTGCACCTTAGATGTACTCATGAAGTCTTCTCCAGACCCTAGTCCTCCCGTCAGTGTGAAACAGCAGGGACCCGGGATTCATCAGACCAGGCAATGTTTTCCAATCCTCTAGTGTCCAGTGCTTTTTTTCTTCCTTAGCCCGCTGCAACCGCAGTTTCTTGTTTTTTTGCTGAAAGAAGTGGAACTCTGTAAGGTCGTCGGCTGCCATACCTCATTCGTGTCAAGGTACGATGAGTTGTGCTTTCTTTCTATAGGTCTTTGGCCATCAATTTTGTACAGGACTGTCAGTTGACTAAGTGTAACCCTTCTGTTGCTCTGCACAATTCGTATCAGCCTTCTTTGTCCTCTTTTTAAAAAAAACAGCAGTTCTTGACACACTCAAACCGGAATGCCTGGAACCTACTATCATACCCTGTTTAAAGGCACTTAAATATTTTGTCTTGCCCATTCACCCTCTGAATGGCACACATACACAATACACGTCTCAATTGTCTCAAGGCTTAAAAATACTTCTTTAACCTGTCTCCTCCCCTTCATCTACACTGATTTGAAGTGGATTTAACAGGTGACATCAATAAGGGATCATAGCTTTGACCTGGGTTCACCTGGTCAGTCTATGTCATGGAAAGTGCAGGTGTTCCTAATGTTTTGTACACGGAGTGTAGACTCCATTGAAAGTACATTCTAGTCCAGGACTAGGCTTGATCCATGTCTGGGAAACCAGCTCCAGATTATTTTTCATAACAAAGTTTATTTTCAGATAGGGTGTATGTCTGTCCACAAATTGCAGTTTTCCTTTTAAAAAATGACTATATTTTGTAAATACAAAGGGAATAATCCATATTTAACATAATACATACATGTACAGTGGCTTGTGAAAGAATTCACCCCACTTGGCATTTTTCCTATTTTGTTGCCTTACAACCTGGAATTAAAATAGATTTTTGGGGTGTTTGTATCATTTGATTTACACAACATGCCTACCACTTTGAAGATGCTAAATATTTTTTATTGTGAAACAAACAAGAAATAAGAACAAAAAAACAGAAAACTTGTGTGTGCATAACTATTCACCCCCCAAAGTCAATACTTTATAGAGCCACCTTTTGCAGCAACTACAGCTGCAAGTCTCTTGGGGTATGTGTCTATAAGCTTGGTACATCAAGCTACTGGGATTTTTGCCTGTTCTTCAAGGCAAAACTGCTCCAGCTCCTTCAAGTTGGATGGGATCCGCTGGTGTACAGCAATCTTTAAGTCATACCACAGATACTCAATTGGATTGAGGTCTGGGCTTTGACTAGGCCATTCCAAGACATGTAAATGTTTCCCCTTAAACCACTCAAGTGTTCCTTTAGCAGTATGCTTAGGGTCATTGTCCTGCTGGAAGGTGAACCTCCATCCCAGTCTCAAATCTCTGGAAGACTGAAAGAGGTTTCCCTCAATAATTTCCCTGTATTTAGCACCATCCATCATTCCTTCCATTCTGACCAGTTTCCCAGTCCCTGCCAATGAAAAACATCCCCACAGCATTATGCTGCCACCACCATGCTTCACTGTGGGGATGGTGTTCTCGGGGTGATGTGAGGTGTTGGGTTTGCGCCAGACATAGCATTTTCCTTGATGGCCAAAAAGCTAAATTTTAGTCTCATCTGACCAGAGTACCTTCTTCCATATGTTTGGGGAGTCTCCCACATGCCTTTTGGCAAACACCAAACGTGTTTGCTTATTTTTTTCTTTAAGCAATGGATTTTTTCTGGCCACTCTTCTGTAAAGCCCAGCTCCGTGGAGTGTACGGCTTAAAGTGGTCCTATGGAAAGATACTCCAATCTCCACTGTGGAGCTTTGCAGCTCCTTCAGGGTTATCTTTGGTCTCTTTGTTACCTCTCTGATTAATGCCCTCCTTGCCTGGTCCGTGAGTTTTGTTGGGCAGCCCTCTCTTGGCAGGTTTGTTGTGGTGCCATATTCTTTCCATGTTTTAATAATGGATTTAATGGTGCTCCGTGGGATGTTCAAAGTTTCTGATATTTTTTTATAACCCATCCCTGATCTGTACTTCTCCACAACTTTTAGAACAGGTGTATATACAGTTGAAGTCGGAAGTTTACATACACCTTAGCCAAATACATTTCAACTCAGTTTTTCACAATTCCTGACATGTATTCAGAGTAAAAATTCCCTGTTTTAGGTCAGTTAGGATCACCACTTTATTTTAAGAATGTGAAATGTCATCACATTCCCAGTGGGTCAGAAGTTTACATACACTCAATTAGTATTTGGTAGCATTGCCTTTCAGTTGTTTAACTTGGGTCAAACAGTTTCGGGTAGCCTTCCACAAGCTTCCCACAATAAGTTGGGTGAATTTTGGCCCATTCCTCCTGACAGAGCTGGTATAACTGAGTCAGGTCTGTAGGCCTCCTTGCTCCCGCATGCTTTTTCAGTTCTGCCCACAAATTTTCTATAGGATTGAGGTCAGGGCTTTGTGATGGCCACTCCAATACCTTGACTTTGTTGTCCTTAAGCCATTTTGCCACAACTTTGGAAGTATGCTTGGGGTCATTGTCCATTTGGAAGACCCATTTGCGACCAAGCTTTAACTTCCTGACTGATGTCTTGAGACGTTGCTTCAATATAGCCACATACTTATCCTTCTTCATGATGTCATCTATTTTGCTTCAATAAATCCACATAATTTTATTTTCTCATGATGCCATCTATTTTGTGAAGTGCACCAGTCCCTCCTGCAGCAAAGCACCCCCACAACATGATGCTGCCATCCCCGTGCTTCACGGTTGGGATGGTGTTCTTCGGCTTGCAAGCCTCCACCTTTTTCCTTCAAACATAATAATGGTCATTATGGCCAAACAGTTCTATTTTTGTTTCATCAGACCAGAGGACATTTCTCCCAAAAGTACGATCTTTGTCCCCATGTGCAGTTACAAACCGTAGTCTGGCTTTTTTATGGTGGTTTTGGAGCAGTGGCTTCTTCCTTGCTGAGAGGCCTTTCAGGTTTTGTCGATATAGGACTCGTTTTTCTGTGGATATCGATACTTTTGTACATGTTACCTCCAGCATCTTCACAAGGTCCTTTGCTGTTGATCTGGGATTGATTTGCACTTTTCACACCAAAGTACATTCATCTCTAGGAGACAGAACGCGTCTCCTTCCTGAGCGGTATGATGGCTGTGTGGTCCCATGGTGTTTATACTTACGTACTATTGTTTGTACAGATGAACGTGGTACCTTCAGGCGTTTGGAAATTGCTCCCAATGATGAACCAGACTTGTGGAGGTCTAAAAAAAAAATTATGAGGTCTTGGCTGATTTCTTTTGATTTTCCCATGATGTCAAGCAAAGAGGCACTGAGTTCGAAGGTAGGCCTTGAAATACATCCACAGGTACGCCTCCAATTGACTCAAATGATGTCAATTAGCCTATCAGAAGCTTCTAAAGCCATGACATCATTTTCTGGAATTTTCCTAGGTGTTTAAAGGCACAGTCAACTTAGTGTATGTAAACTTCTGTCCCACTGGAATTGTGATACAGTGAATTATAAGTGAAATAATCTGTCTGTAAACAATTGATGAAAAAATATTTGCCCCCTTCCTGATTTCTTATTTTTTTGCACATTTGTCACACTTAAATGTTTCAGATCATCAAACAAATGTAAATATTACGCAAAGATAACCCAAGTAAACACAAAATGCAGTTAAGTGATGATTTTATTTATTAAGGGAAAAAAGCTATCCGAACCTTCATGGCCCTATAACCGCCAGCCCAGGACCTCCACATCCGGCTTCTTCACCTGTGGGATCATCTGAGACCAGCCACCCAGTATAACCACCCACCCACCCACTATAACCGCCAGCCCAGGACCTCCACATCCAGCTTCTTCACCTGTGGGATCATCTGAGACCAGCCACCCAGTATAACCACCCACCCACCCACTATAACCACGCCAGCCCAGGACCTCCACATCCAGCTTCTTCACCTGTGTGATCGTCTGAGACCAGCCACCCAGTATAACCACCCACCCACCCACTATAACCACGCCAGCCCAGGACCTCCACATCCGGCTTCTTCACCTGTGTGATCGGTCTGAGACCAGCCACCCGGACAGCTGATGAAACTGGGGGTTTGCACAACTAAAGAATCTCTGCACAAACTAACAGAAACAGTTTTAGGGAAGTTCATCCGTGTGCTCGTCATACTCACCAGGGTCTTGACCTGACTGCAGTTTGGTGTCGTAACCGACTTCAGTGGGCTCCCCTTCAATAGCCACTGGCACGCTGGAGAAGTGTGTTCTTCACCGATGAATCCCGGGTTTCAACTGTACCGGGCAGATGGTAGACAGCGGGTATGGCGTCGTGTGGGCGACCGGTTTGCTGATGTCAACGTTGTGAACAGAGTGCCCCGTGGTGGCGGTGGGGTTATGGTATGGTGCAGGCATAAGCTACAGACAATGAACACCATTACATTTTATCTATGGCAACATGAATGCACAGAGATACCGTGCTGAGATCCTGAGGCCCGTTGTCGTGCCATTCATCTTCCGCCATCACCTCATGTTTCTGCATGATAATACACTGCCCCATGTCACAAGGATCTGTACACAATTCCTGGAAGCTGAAAATGTCCCAGTTCTTCCATGGCCTGCATACTCACCAGACATGTCACCCATTGAGCATGTTTGGGATGCTCTGGATCGACGTGTACGACAGCTTGTTCCAGTTCCCGCCAATATCCGGCAACTTTCCACAACCATTGAAGAGGAGTGGGACAATATTCCACATTCCACAATCAACATCCTGATCAACTCTATGTGAAGGAGATGTGTCGCGCTGCATGAGGTAAATGGTGGTCACACCAGATACTGACTGGTTTTCTGATCCATGCCCCTACCTTCTTTTAAAGGTATCTGTGACCAACAGATGCACATCTGTATTCCCAGTCATGTGAAATCCATAGATTAAGGCCTAATGAATTAATTTCAGTTGACTGATTTCCTCATGTAAAGTGTAACTCAGTAAAATCTTAATTTGTGTGTTCAGTGTAAATTCTTAATGTTGTCAGCAGAAAGGACGGGGGGATATGTGTCCAGATAGAAAGGGGGGAAATGTGATATGAAAGGGGGGAAATATGTGTCCAGAGAGAGAAAGGACGGGGGGATATGTGTCCAGAGAGAGAAAGGACAGGGGGTTATGTGTCCAGAGAGAGAAAGGACGGGGGGTTATGTGTCCAGAGAGAGAAAGGACAGGGGGATATGTGTCCAGAGAGAGAAAGGACGGGGGGATATGTGTCCAGAGAGAGAAAGGATGGGGGGATATGTGTCCAGAGAGAGAAAGGACGGGGGGATATGTGTCCAGAGAGAGAAAGGACGGGGGGATATGTGTCCAGAGAGAGAAAGGACAGGGGGATATGTGTCCAGAGAGAGAAAGGACAGGGGGATATGTGTCCAGAGAGAGAAAAGACGGGGGGTTATGTGTCCAGAGAGAGAAAGGACAGGGGGTTATGTGTCCAGAGAGAGAAAGGACAGGGGGATATGTGTCCAGAGAGAGAAAAGACGGGGGGTTATGTGTCCAGAGAGAGAAAGGACAGGGTGTTGTGTGTCCAGAGAGAGAAAGGACGGGGGGATATGTGTCCAGAGAGAGAAAGGACGGGGGGATATGTGTTCGGATAGAAAGGGGGGGTATGTGTCCAGAGAGAGAAAGGACGGGGGGATATGTGTCCAGAGAGAGAAAGTACAGGGGGTTGTGTGTCCAGAGAGAGAAAGGACAGGGGGTTGTGTGTCCAGAGAGAAAGGACGGGGGGATATGTGTCCAGAGAGAGAAAGGACGGGGGGATATGTGTTCGGATAGAAAGGGGGGGTATGTGTCCAGAGAGAGAAAGGACGGGGGGATATGTGTCCAGAGAGAGAAAGGACGGGGGGATATGTGTCCAGGGAGAGAAAGGACGGGGGGATATGTGTCCAGAGAGAGAAAGGACGGGGGGATATGTGTCCAGAGAGAGAAAGGACGGGGGGATATGTGTCCAGGGAGAGAAAGGACGGGGGGATATGTGTCCAGAGAGAGAAAGGACGGGGGGATATGTGTCCAGAGAGAGAAAGGACGGGGGGATATGTGTCCAGAGAGAGAAAGGACGGGGGGATATGTGTTCGGATAGAAAGGGGGGGTATGTGTTCGGATAGAAAGGGGGGAATGTGTTCGGATAGAAAGGGGGGATATGTTTTCGGATAGAAAGGGGGGGAATGTGTTCGGATAGAAAGGGGGGGGTATGTGTTCGGATAGAAAGGGGGGGAATGTGTTCTGATATAAAGGGGGGGTATGTGTTCGGATAGAAAGGGGGGATATGTGTTCGGATAAAAAGGGGGGTGATGTGTTCTGATATAAAGGAGGGGTATGTGTTCGGATAGAAAGGGGGGGGTATGTGTTCGGATAGAAAGGTGGGGTATGTGTTCTGATAGAAAGGGGGGGGGTATGTGTTCGGATAGAAAGGGGGGTTATGTGTTCGGATAGAAAGGGGGGATATGTGTTCGGATAGAAAGGGGGGGTATGTGTTCTGATAGAAAGGGGGGGTATGTGTTCTGATAGAAAGGGGGGGTATGTGTTCTGATAGAAAGGGGGGATATGTGTTCGGATAGAAAGGGGGGGTATGTGTTCTGATAGAAAGGGGGGGTATGTGTTCTGATAGAAAGGGGGGATATGTGTCACCAGAGAGAAAGAAGCTGAATACTTTACCCAAACAAGAGACGGGGGCCAACTGAATAAACTGAAACCTAATTAAGACTACGGTAATTAAGCGTCTGGTCTTGCAGCTCTTTAGAAGTCACGTGCCTCTGAGTGTCTTGTCAGCAGAGGTTGTGTCTAGACTTGACAGTTCGTGCAACTTTACTATTCTGATCATGCCATTTTGACCGTGTCATTCTGTCTACACCTACATTTAAATGTGTCTACTGTGTCCACAGTGCGGCCTTTTCCCAGCATGCATTCTACAAACGGTGTAATAGGCAAAATATCACAAATGACAACAACAACTGATGGCAATAGCTAACCAGCAAGCTAACCTCTGTAGCTAGCCAGCAACGCTAAAGGGTTTGCAAAAGGGTTAGCATAACTCTGTTAGCCAAACAAAAACATTTTTTTCTAAATATTAGCTAACTGGCTAGCATTTATAAGGCCTAGCTGGCCTTATAAATTACATGTTCTTCACACACTTGGCCAAAACACATTTTCAGGAAACTTTTGGGAGGAGTGCTGGGAGACTGTCATCTCCCACTGTACACACTTTCAGTAGCCTGATTGCTTCCAGACTGAAGAGAAATCTGCACCGGGGAACAGTGCCTTGTTCAGGGGTAGAATGACAGATTTTTACCTCGTCAGCTCAGGGATTCGAACCAGCAACCTTTACGCTTACTGGCCCAACGCTCTAACCACTAGGCTACCTGCTACACCCCCAATGTACCACCTCCTGAAGTGTTCAGACAGATCTGAATATAATCAGACCACAAAGCGACCTTTTAATGCGATCTTTGTATTCCGAAGTCACATGTAAGTGTCAAGTGTAAACACGAGGGATTTGAAAGGCTGTCCTGGTCTCTCTCCTGAACCACAGGTATGGAAATAACCTACTATTGCCAAAATAAACATAGCACTCCACACACACACTACCATGAAGCACTGACATATCAAGTGTAGACACGACCTCACAATCGTGGTCATTACGGTACACCGTAGCAAAATGTTTTGCAATGTTGTGGAACGTTTAAAAAAAAAAAAAACACCTCCCACTCTGTTTTGAATCATTTTGGTCTGTTTCCTACATTGTGAACAGGACTCTAGTCTGAGGACCGGGGAGAGATGGCAGCTGTGCCATTCTGACCCCGGTGTGACCTCATGACCTCGATGACACGGAACTCCAACATTTAGTCATTTCTAGGTTAATTAGTCACTTATAGATGTTTAATTACAATTTGGTTTCGATTCAAGGATAAGATCAGCAGCAGATGGACATTTAGGAATAACTAGTAAGTGTCATGCAAAATGTAGTAGAGCTGAGATGTCATGCAACAACAACAACAAAGGCAAGTGAATTGGCGAGAGGTTTGTTCCTCTTTTGGGGTTTTTCCACAGCAAACCTTTCAGTTGATCTGGTGAGAAGTGATGGGAAATGTACATCAACTTTTGGAAGGTTTTATATTCTCTGATGTAGTTAGATGCAGATCTCTAGCACTCGAAAATATTTCATAAGAAAAACGGTGAGATTTCAGGCGTAAAAAGTCAGGTAAAATTGTCAAAAGGGGATACTTCCTTTTTTTGGCCTTTTTTCACAGCAAACATTCCGTGACGTAGATGGAACCATCCTTGGGTCTTTCGCCTTGTTTGCACAGGAGCGTGTTTAGCGGGACACAACGTTGTAGAACGTTCAGACAGAAATATGCTATGTAGAACAAACATGCTTCTCTGACATGGTTCCTTGTTCTACATGTCTGTTTACTGAACTGCACGTGGCCCAGTTGATTTACTGAACTGCACGTGGCCCAGTTGATTTACTGAACTGTACGTGGCCCAGTTGATTTACTGAACTGCACGTGGCCCAGTTGATTTACTGAACTGCACGTGGCCCAGTTGATTTACTGAACTGTACGTGGCCCAGTTGATTTACTGAACTGCACGTGGCCCAGTTGATTTACTGAACTGCACGTGGCCCAGTTGATCTACTGAACTGCATGTGGCCCAGTTGATCTACTGAACTTCACGTGGCCCAGTTGATTTACTGAACTGTACGTGGCCCAGTTGATTTACTGAACTGCACGTGGCCCAGTTGATTTACTGAACTGTACGTGGCCCAGTTGATCTACTGAACTGTACGTGGCCCAGTTGATCTACTGAACTGCACGTGGCCCAGTTGATTTACTGAACTGCACGTGGCCCAGTTGATCTTCTGAAATGTACGTGGCCCAGTTGATCTACTGAACTGCACGTGGCCCAGTTGATTTACTGAACTGCACGTGGCCCAGTTGATCTACTGAACTGTACGTGGCCCAGTTGATCTACTGAACTGCACGTGGCCCAGTTGATCTACTGAACTGTACGTGGCCCAGTTGATCTTCTGAACTGTACGTGGCCCAGTTGATCTACTGAACTGCACGTGGCCCAGTTGATTTACTGAACTGCACGTGGCCCAGTTGATTTACTGAACTGCACGTGGCCCAGTTGATCTACTGAACTGCACGTGGCTCAGTTGATTTACTGAACTGTACGTGGTTCAGTTGATCTACTGAACTGCACGTGGCCCAGTTGATTTACTGAAATGCACGTGGCCCAGTTGATCTACTGAACTGCACGTGGCTCAGTTGATTTACTGAACTGTACGTGGCCCAGTTGATTTACTGAACTGTACGTGGCCCAGTTGATCCACTGAACTGTACGTGGCCCAGTTGATTTACTGAACTGCAAGTGGCCCAGTTGATCCACTGAACTGCACGTGGCCCAGTTGATTTACTGAACTGTACGTGGCCCAGTTGATTTACTGAACTGCACGTGGCCCAGTTGATCTACTGAACTGCACGTGGCCCAGTTGATCTACTGAACTGCACGTGGCCCAGTTGATCTACTGAACTGCACGTGGCCCAGTTGATCTTCTGAACTGCACGTGGCCCAGTTTATCTTCTGAACTGCACGTGGCCCAGTTGATCTTCTGAACTGCACGTGGCCCAGTTGATCTACTGAACTGCACGTGGCCCAGTTGATTTACTGAACTGCACGTGGCCCAGTTGATCTTCTGAACTGCACGTGGCCCAGTTGATCTTCTGAACTGCACGTGGCCCAGTTGATCTTCTGAACTGCACGTGGCCCAGTTGATTTACTGAACTGCACGTGGCCCAGTTGATCTACTGAACTGCACGTGGCCCAGTTGATCTACTGAACTGCACGTGGCCCAGTTGATTTACTGAACTGCACGTGGCCCAGTTGATCAACTGAACTGCACGTGGCTCAGTTGATTTACTGAACTGCACGTGGCCCAGTTGATCTTCTGAACTGCACGTGGCCCAGTTGATTTACTGAACTGCATGTGGCCCAGTTGATCTACTGAACTGTACGTGGCCCAGTTGATTTACTGAACTGCACGTGGCCCAGTTGATTTACTGAACTGCATGTGGCCCAGTTGATCTACTGAACTGTACGTGGCCCAGTTGATCTTCTGAACTGCACGTGGCCCAGTTGATTTACTGAACTGCACGTGGCCCAGTTGATCCACTGAACTGTACGTGGCCCAGTTGATCTTCTGAACTGCACGTGGCCCAGTTGATTTACTGAACTGCATGTGGCCCAGTTGATCTACTGAACTGTACATGGCCCAGTTGATTTACTGAAATGCACGTGGCCCAGTTGATCTTCTGAACTGCACGTGGCCCAGTTGATTTACTGAACTGCACGTGGCCCAGTTGATCTACTGAACTGCACGTGGCCCAGTTGATCTACTGAACTGCACGTGGCCCAGTTGATCTACTGAACTGCACGTGGCCCAGTTGATCTACTGAACTGCACGTGGCCCAGTTGATCTTCTGAACTGCACGTGGCCCAGTTGATCTTCTGAACTGCACGTGGCCCAGTTGATCTTCTGAACTGCACGTGGCCCAGTTGATTTACTGAACTGCACGTGGCCCAGTTGATCTTCTGAACTGCACGTGGCCCAGTTGATCTTCTGAACTGCACGTGGCCCAGTTGATCTTCTGAACTGCACGTGGCCCAGTTGATTTACTGAACTGCACGTGGCCCAGTTGATCTACTGAACTGCACGTGGCCCAGTTGATCTACTGAACTGCACGTGGCCCAGTTGATTTACTGAACTGTACGTGGCCCAGTTGATCTACTGAACTGCACGTGGCCCAGTTGATCTACTGAACTGCACGTGGCTCAGTTGATTTACTGAACTGTACGTGGCCCAGTTGATTTACTGAACTGTACGTGGCCCAGTTGATCCACTGAACTGTACGTGGCCCAGTTGATTTACTGAACTGCAAGTGGCCCAGTTGATCCACTGAACTGCACGTGGCCCAGTTGATTTACTGAACTGTACGTGGCCCAGTTGATTTACTGAACTGCACGTGGCCCAGTTGATCTACTGAACTGCACGTGGCCCAGTTGATCTACTGAACTGCACGTGGCCCAGTTGATCTTCTGAACTGCACGTGGCCCAGTTTATCTTCTGAACTGCACGTGGCCCAGTTGATCTTCTGAACTGCACGTGGCCCAGTTGATCTACTGAACTGCACGTGGCCCAGTTGATTTACTGAACTGCACGTGGCCCAGTTGATCTTCTGAACTGCACGTGGCCCAGTTAATCTTCTGAACTGCACGTGGCCCAGTTGATCTTCTGAACTGCACGTGGCCCAGTTGATTTACTGAACTGCACGTGGCCCAGTTGATCTACTGAACTGCACGTGGCCCAGTTGATCTACTGAACTGCACGTGGCCCAGTTGATCTACTGAACTGCACGTGGCCCAGTTGATCTACTGAACTGCACGTGGCCCAGTTGATTTACTGAACTGCACGTGGCCCAGTTGATTTACTGAACTGCATGTGGCCCAGTTGATCTACTGAACTGTACGTGGCCCAGTTGATCTTCTGAACTGCACGTGGCCCAGTTGATCTTCTGAACTGCACGTGGCCCAGTTGATTTACTGAACTGCACGTGGCCCAGTTGATTTACTGAACTGCATGTGGCCCAGTTGATCTACTGAACTGTACGTGGCCCAGTTGATTTACTGAACTGCACGTGGCCCAGTTGATTTACTGAACTGCATGTGGCCCAGTTGATCTACTGAACTGTACGTGGCCCAGTTGATCTTCTGAACTGCACGTGGCCCAGTTGATTTACTGAACTGCACGTGGCCCAGTTGATCCACTGAACTGCACGTGGCCCAGTTGATCTTCTGAACTGCACGTGGCCCAGTTGATTTACTGAACTGCAAGTGGCCCAGTTGATCTTCTGAACTGTACATGGCCCAGTTGATTTACTGAACTGCACGTGGCCCAGTTGATCTCCTGAACTGCACGTGGCCCAGTTGATCTACTGAACTGTACGTGGCCCAGTTGATCTACTGAACTGCACGTGGCCCAGTTGATTTACTGAACTGTACGTGGCCCAGTTGATTTACTGAACTGTACGTGGCCCAGTTGATTTACTGAACTGTACGTGGCCCAGTTGATTTACTGAACTGTACGTGGCCCAGTTGATCCACTGAACTGTACGTGGCCCAGTTGATCCACTGAACTGTACGTGGCCCAGTTGATTTACTGAACTGCACGTGACCCAGTTGATCTACTGAACTGTACGTGGCCCAGTTGATTTACTGAACTGTACGTGGCCCAGTTGATCTACTGAACTGTACGTGGCCCAGTTGATTTACTGAACTGTACGTGGCCCAGTTGATTTACTGAACTGTACGTGGCCCAGTTGATCTTCTGAACTGTACGTGGTTCAGTTGATCTACTGAACTGCACGTGGCCCAGTTGATTTACTGAACTGCACGTGGCCCAGTTGATCTACTGAACTGCACGTGGCTCAGTTGATTTACTGAACTGTACGTGGCCCAGTTGATTTACTGAACTGTACGTGGCCCAGTTGATCCACTGAACTGTACGTGGCCCAGTTGATTTACTGAACTGCAAGTGGCCCAGTTGATCCACTGAACTGCACGTGGCCCAGTTGATTTACTGAACTGTACGTGGCCCAGTTGATTTACTGAACTGCACGTGGCCCAGTTGATCTACTGAACTGCACGTGGCCCAGTTGATCTACTGAACTGCACGTGGCCCAGTTGATCTTCTGAACTGCACGTGGCCCAGTTTATCTTCTGAACTGCACGTGGCCCAGTTGATCTTCTGAACTGCACGTGGCCCAGTTGATCTACTGAACTGCACGTGGCCCATTTGATTTACTGAACTGCACGTGGCCCAGTTGATCTTCTGAACTGCACGTGGCCAG
The DNA here is from genome assembly GCF_016432855.1 of Salvelinus namaycush. Lineage (NCBI taxonomy): Eukaryota > Metazoa > Chordata > Actinopteri > Salmoniformes > Salmonidae > Salvelinus > Salvelinus namaycush. The sequence continues at coordinate 695,221 of NC_052320.1, read as the reverse complement.
TTGATCTTCTGAACTGCACGTGGCCCAGTTGATCTTCTGAACTGCACGTGGCCCAGTTGATTTACTGAACTGCACGTGGCCCAGTTGATCTACTGAACTGCACGTGGCCCAGTTGATCTACTGAACTGCACGTGGCCCAGTTGATTTACTGAACTGTACGTGGCCCAGTTTATCTACTGAACTGCACGTGGCCCAGTTGATCTACTGAACTGCACGTGGCCCAGTTGATTTACTGAACTGCACGTGGCCCAGTTGATCTTCTGAACTGCACGTGGCCCAGTTGATTTACTGAACTGCATGTGGCCCAGTTGATCTACTGAACTGTACGTGGCCCAGTTGATCTTCTGAACTGCACGTGGCCCAGTTGATTTACTGAACTGCACGTGGCCCAGTTGATCTTCTGAACTGCACGTGGCCCAGTTGATTTACTGAACTGCATGTGGCCCAGTTGATCTACTGAACTGTACGTGGCCCAGTTGATTTACTGAACTGCACGTGGCCCAGTTGATTTACTGAACTGCATGTGGCCCAGTTGATCTACTGAACTGTACGTGGCCCAGTTGATCTTCTGAACTGCACGTGGCCCAGTTGATTTACTGAACTGCACGTGGCCCAGTTGATCCACTGAACTGCACGTGGCCCAGTTGATCTTCTGAACTGCACGTGGCCCAGTTGATCTTCTGAACTGCACGTGGCCCAGTTGATTTACTGAACTGCACGTGGCCCAGTTGATCCACTGAACTGTACGTGGCCCAGTTGATCTTCTGAACTGCACGTGGCCCAGTTGATTTACTGAACTGCATGTGGCCCAGTTGATCTACTGAACTGTACATGGCCCAGTTGATTTACTGAAATGCACGTGGCCCAGTTGATCTTCTGAACTGCACGTGGCCCAGTTGATTTACTGAACTGCACGTGGCCCAGTTGATCTACTGAACTGCACGTGGCCCAGTTGATCTACTGAACTGCACGTGGCCCAGTTGATCTACTGAACTGCACGTGGCCCAGTTGATCTACTGAACTGCACGTGGCCCAGTTGATCTTCTGAACTGCACGTGGCCCAGTTGATCTTCTGAACTGCACGTGGCCCAGTTGATCTTCTGAACTGCACGTGGCCCAGTTGATTTACTGAACTGCACGTGGCCCAGTTGATCTTCTGAACTGCACGTGGCCCAGTTGATCTTCTGAACTGCACGTGGCCCAGTTGATCTTCTGAACTGCACGTGGCCCAGTTGATTTACTGAACTGCACGTGGCCCAGTTGATCTACTGAACTGCACGTGGCCCAGTTGATCTACTGAACTGCACGTGGCCCAGTTGATTTACTGAACTGTACGTGGCCCAGTTGATCTACTGAACTGCACGTGGCCCAGTTGATCTACTGAACTGCACGTGGCTCAGTTGATTTACTGAACTGTACGTGGCCCAGTTGATTTACTGAACTGTACGTGGCCCAGTTGATCCACTGAACTGTACGTGGCCCAGTTGATTTACTGAACTGCAAGTGGCCCAGTTGATCCACTGAACTGCACGTGGCCCAGTTGATTTACTGAACTGTACGTGGCCCAGTTGATTTACTGAACTGCACGTGGCCCAGTTGATCTACTGAACTGCACGTGGCCCAGTTGATCTACTGAACTGCACGTGGCCCAGTTGATCTTCTGAACTGCACGTGGCCCAGTTTATCTTCTGAACTGCACGTGGCCCAGTTGATCTTCTGAACTGCACGTGGCCCAGTTGATCTACTGAACTGCACGTGGCCCAGTTGATTTACTGAACTGCACGTGGCCCAGTTGATCTTCTGAACTGCACGTGGCCCAGTTAATCTTCTGAACTGCACGTGGCCCAGTTGATCTTCTGAACTGCACGTGGCCCAGTTGATTTACTGAACTGCACGTGGCCCAGTTGATCTACTGAACTGCACGTGGCCCAGTTGATCTACTGAACTGCACGTGGCCCAGTTGATCTACTGAACTGCACGTGGCCCAGTTGATCTACTGAACTGCACGTGGCCCAGTTGATCTACTGAACTGCACGTGGCCCAGTTGATCTACTGAACTGCACGTGGCCCAGTTGATTTACTGAACTGCACGTGGCCCAGTTGATCTTCTGAACTGCACGTGGCCCAGTTGATTTACTGAACTGCATGTGGCCCAGTTGATCTACTGAACTGTACGTGGCCCAGTTGATTTACTGAACTGCACGTGGCCCAGTTGATTTACTGAACTGCATGTGGCCCAGTTGATCTACTGAACTGCACGTGGCCCAGTTGATTTACTGAACTGTACGTGGCCCAGTTGATTTACTGAACTGTACGTGGCCCAGTTGATTTACTGAACTGTACGTGGCCCAGTTGATTTACTGAACTGTACGTGGCCCAGTTGATCCACTGAACTGTACGTGGCCCAGTTGATTTACTGAACTGCACGTGACCCAGTTGATCTACTGAACTGTACGTGGCCCAGTTGATTTACTGAACTGTACGTGGCCCAGTTGATCTACTGAACTGTACGTGGCCCAGTTGATTTACTGAACTGCACGTGGCCCAGTTGATTTACTGAACTGTACGTGGCCCAGTTGATCTTCTGAACTGTACGTGGTTCAGTTGATCTACTGAACTGCACGTGGCCCAGTTGATTTACTGAACTGCACGTGGCCCAGTTGATCTACTGAACTGCACGTGGCTCAGTTGATTTACTGAACTGTACGTGGCCCAGTTGATTTACTGAACTGTACGTGGCCCAGTTGATCCACTGAACTGTACGTGGCCCAGTTGATTTACTGAACTGCAAGTGGCCCAGTTGATCCACTGAACTGCACGTGGCCCAGTTGATTTACTGAACTGTACGTGGCCCAGTTGATTTACTGAACTGCACGTGGCCCAGTTGATCTACTGAACTGCACGTGGCCCAGTTGATCTACTGAACTGCACGTGGCCCAGTTGATCTTCTGAACTGCACGTGGCCCAGTTTATCTTCTGAACTGCACGTGGCCCAGTTGATCTTCTGAACTGCACGTGGCCCAGTTGATCTACTGAACTGCACGTGGCCCAGTTGATTTACTGAACTGCACGTGGCCCAGTTGATCTTCTGAACTGCACGTGGCCCAGTTGATCTTCTGAACTGCACGTGGCCCAGTTGATCTTCTGAACTGCACGTGGCCCAGTTGATTTACTGAACTGCACGTGGCCCAGTTGATCTACTGAACTGCACGTGGCCCAGTTGATCTACTGACTGCACGTGGCCCAGTAGATTTACTGAACTGTACGTGGCCCAGTTGGATCTACTGAACTGCACGTGGCCCAGTTGATCTACTGAACTGCACGTGGCCCAGTTGATTTACTGAACTGCACTTGGCCCAGTTGATCTTCTGACTGCACGTGGCCCGTTGATTTACTACTGAACTGCAGTGTGGCCCAGTTGATCTACTGAAACTGTACGTGCCAGTTGATTTACTGAACTGCACGTGCCCAGTTGATTTACTGAACTGCTGTGGCCCAGTTGATCTACTGAACTGTACGTGGCCCAGTTGATCTTCTGAACTGCACGTGGCCCAGTTGATTTACTGAACTGCACGTGGCCCAGTTGTCCACTGAACTGCACGTGGCCAAGTTGATCTACTGAACTGCACGTGGCCCAGTTGATTTACTGAACTGCACGTGGCCCAGTTGATCTACTGAACTGTACGTGGCCCAGTTGATTTACTGAACTGCACGTGGCCCAGTTGATCTTCTGAACTGCACGTGGCCCAGTTGATCTACTGAACTGCACGTGGCCCAGTTGATTTACTGAACTGCACGTGGCCCAGTTGATTTTCTGAACTGCACGTGGCCCAGTTGATCTTCTGAACTGCACGTGGCCCAGTTGATCTTCTGAACTGCACGTGGTCCAGTTGATTTACTGAACTGTACGTGGCCCAGTTGATCTACTGAACTGCACGTGGCCCAGTTGATTTACTGAACTGCACGTGGCCCAGTTGATCTTCTGAACAGCACGTGGCCCAGTTGATTTACTGAACTGCATGTGGCCCAGTTGATCTACTGAACTGTACGTGGCCCAGTTGAGGTACTGAACTGCACGTGGCCCCAGTTGATTTACTGAACTGCACGAGAGAGTCAGGAAGCAGATGTCAGGGAGCAAAGAGTCAGGAAGAAGGGAGTCAGGGAGCAGAGAGTCAGGAGCAGAGAGTCAGGGAGCAGGAGTCAGGAAGCAGAGAGTCAGGGAGCAAAGAGTCAGGAAGAAGGGAGTCAGGGAGCAGAAAGTCAGGAGCGAGAGTCAGGAAGAAGGGAGTCAGGGAGCAGAGAGTCAGGGAGGCAGAGAGTCAGGAAGAAGGGAGTCAGGAAGCAGAGAGTCAGGGAGCAGAGAGTCAGGGAGTAGAGAGTCAGGAAGCAGAGAGTCAGGGACAGAGAGTCAGGGAGCAGAGAGTCAGGAGCAGAGAGTCAGGAGCAGAGAGTCAGGAAGCAGAGAGTCAGGGAGCAGGGAGTCAGGGAGCAGAGAGTCAGGGAGCAGAGAGTCAGGGAGAAGGGGGTCAGGGAGCAGGGAGTCGGAGCAGAGAGTCAGGAAGCAGAGAGTCACGAGCAAAGGTCAGGAAGAAGGGAGTCAGGGAGAAGAGAGTCAGGGGGCAGAGAGTCAGGGAGCAGAGAGTCAGGGAGCAGAGAGTCAGGGAGCAGAGAGTCAGGGAGCAGAGAGTCAGGGAGCAGAGAGTCAGGGAGCAGAGAATCAGGGAGCAGAGAGTCGGGGAGCAGAGAGTCGGGGAGCAGAGAGTCGGGGAGCAGAGAGTCGGGGAGCAGAGAGTCAGGGAGCAGAGAGTCAGGGAGCAGAGAGCCAGGGAGTAGAGAGTCAAAGCAGAGAGTCAGGGAGCAGAGAGTCAGGGAGCAGAGAGTCAGGAAGCAGAGAGTCAGGGAGCAGGGAGTCAGGGAGCAGGGAGTCTGGGAGCAGAGAGTCAGGGAGCAGAGAGTCAGGGAGCAGAGAGTCAGGAAGAAGGGAGTCAGGGAGCAGGGAGTCAAGGAGCAGAGAGTCAGGGATCAGAGAGTCAGGGAGCAGAGAGTCAGGGAGCAGAGATCAGGAGCAGAGAGTCAGGAAGAAGGGAGTCAGGAGCAGAGAGTCAGGGAGCAGAGAGGTCAGGGAGCAGGAAGCAGAGAGTCATGGAGTCCGTAAGCAGGGAGTCAGGGAGCAGAGGTCAGTGAGCAGAGAGTCAGGGAGCAGATAGCCAGGGAGCAGAGAGTCAGAAAGCAGAGAGTCAGGGAGAAGAGAGTCAGGGAGCAGATAGTCAGGAAGAAGGGAGTCACGGAGCAGATATTCAGGGAGCAGAGAGTCAGGAAGAAGGGAGTCAGGAGCAGAGAGTCAGGGAGCAGAGAGTCAGGAAAGAGAGAGCCAGGGAGCAGAGAGTCAGGAGCAGAGAGTCAGGAAGAAGGGAGTCAGGGAGCAGAAAGTCAGGGAGCAGAGAGTCAGGAAGAAGGGAGTCAGGTAACAGAGAGTCAGGAGCGAGAGTCAGGGAGAAGGAAGCGAGAGTCATGGAGTCCGTAAGCAGGGAGTCAGGGAGCAGAGAGTCAGGAAGAAGGGAGTCAGGAGCAGAGAGTCAGGGAGCAGAGAGTCAGGAGCAGGAAGCAGAGAGTCATGGAGTCCGTAAGCAGGGAGTCAGGAGCAGAGAGTCAGTGGAGCAGAAAGTCAGGGAGCAGAAAGCCAGGGAGCTATAGTCAGAAAGCAGAGAGTCAGGGAGCAGAGAGTCAGGGAGCAGAGAGTCAGGAAGCAGGGAGTCAGGGATTACAGAGTTTGGGGGTCCGTAAGTAGGGAGTCAGGGAGCAGAGAGTCAGGGAGCAGATATTCAGGGAGCAGAGAGTCAGGGAGCAGAGAGTCAGGGAGCAGAGAGTCAGGAAGCAGGGAGTCAGAAAGCAGAGAGTCAGGGAGCAGGGAGTCAGGGAGCAGAGAGTCAGGGAGTCCGTAAGCAGGGAGTCAGGGAGCAGAGAGTCAGGAAGAAGGGAGTCAGGGAGCAGAGAGTCAGGGAGCAGAGAGTGAGGGAGCAGAGATGGGGAGCAGAGAGTCAGGGAGCAGAGAGTCAGGGAGCAGAGAGTCAGGAAGAAGGGAGTCAGGGAGCAGAGACTCAGGGGGCAGAGAGTCAGGGAGCAGAGAGTCAGGGAGCAGAGAGTCGGGGAGCAGAGAGTCGGGGAGAAGAGAGTCAGGGAGCAGAGAGTCAGGGAGCAGAGAGTCAGGGAGCAGAGAGTCAGGGAGCAGATAGTCAGGAAGAAGGGAGTCACGGAGCAGATATTCAGGGAGCAGAGAGTCAGGAAGAAGGGAGTCAGGCAGCAGAGAGTCAGGGAGCAGAGAGTCAGGAAGCAGGAGCCAGGGAGCAGAGAGTCAGGGAGAAGAGACAGAAGAAGGAGTCAGGGAGCAGAATCAGGGAGCAGAGAGTCAGGAAGAAGGGAGTCAGGTACAGAAAGTCAGGGAGCAGAGAGTCAGGGAGAAGGAAGCAAGAGTCATGGAGTCCGTAAGCAGGGAGTCAGGGAGCAGAGAGTCAGGAAGAAGGGAGTCAGGGAGCAGAAAGTCAGGGAGCAGAGAGTTAGGAAGAAGCGAGTCAGGGAGCAGAGAGTCAGGGAGCAGAGAGTCAGGGAGCAGGAAGCAGAGAGTCATGGAGTCCGTAAGCAGGGAGTCAGGGAGCAGAGAGTCAGTGAGCAGAGAGTCAGGGAGCAGAAGCCGAGGACATAGAGTCAGAAAGCAGAGAGTCAGGGAGCAGAGAGTCAGGGAGCAGAGAGTCAGGAAGCAGGGAGTCAGGGATTACAGAGTTTGGGGGTCCGTAAGTAGGGAGTCAGGGAGCAGAGAGTCAGGGAGAAGATATTCAGGGAGCAGAGAGTCAGGGAGCAGAGAGTCAGGGAGAAGAGAGTCTGGAAGCAGGGAGTCAGAAAGCAGAGAGTCAGGAAGCAGGGAGTCAGGAAGAAGGGAGTCAGGTAACAGAGAGTCAGGGAGCAGAGAGTCAGGAAGAAGGGAGTCAGGGAGCAGAGAGTCAGGGAGCAGAGAGTGAGGGAGCAGAGATGGGGAGCAGAGAGTCAGGGAGCAGAGAGTCAGGGAGCAGAGAGTCAGGAAGAAGGGAGTCAGGTAACAGAGAGTCAGGGAGCAGAGAGTCAGGAAGAAGGGAGTCAGGGAGCAGAGAGTCAGGGAGCAGAGAGTGAGGGAGCAGAGATGGGGAGAAGAGAGTCAGGGAGCAGAGAGTCAGGGAGCAGAGAGTCAGGGAGCAGATATTCAGGGAGCAGAGAGTCAGGGAGAAGAGAGTCAGGAAGCAGGGAGTCAGAAAGCAGAGAGTCAGGAAGCAGGGAGTCAGAAAGCAGAGAGTCAGGAAGCAGGGAGTCAGGGAGCAGAGAGTCAGGGAGTCCGTAAGCAGGGAGTCAGGGAGCAGAGAGTCAGGAAGAAGGGAGTCAGGGAGCAAGATCAGGGAGCAGAGAGTCAGGAGCAGAGTCAGGGAGCAGAGAGTCAGGAAGAAGGGAGTCAGGGAGCAGAGAGTCAGGGGGCAGAGAGTCAGGTAGCAGAGAGTCAGGGAGCAGAGAGTAGGGGAGCAGAGAGTCGGGGAGAAGAGAGTCAGGGAGCAGAGAGTCAGGGAGCAGAGAGTCAGGGAGCAGAGAGTCGGGGAGCAGAGATTCGGGGAACAGAGATTCGGGGAGCAGAGAGTCGGGGAGCAGAGAGTCAGGGAGCAGAGAGTCAGGGAGCAGAGAGTCAGGGAGCAGAGAGTCAGGGAGCAGAGAGCCAGGGAGTAGAGAGTCAGGAAGTAGAGAGTCAGGGAGCAGAGAGTCAGGGAGCAGAGGGTCAGGGAGCAGAGAGTCAGGGAAATAGAGAGTCAGGAAGCAGAGAGTCAGGCAGCAGAGAGTCAGGGAGAAGGGAGTCTGGGAGCAGAGAGTCAGGGAGCAGAGTGTGAGGGAGCAGAGAGTCAGGAAGAAGGGAGTCAGGGAGCAGGGAGTCAGGGAGCAGAGAGTCAGGGAGCAGAGAGTCAGGGAGCAGAGAGTCAGGAAGCAGAGTGTCAGGGAGCAAAGAGTCAGGAAGAAGGGAGTCAGGGAGCAGAGAGTCAGGGAGCAGAGAGTCAGGGAGCAGAGAGTCAGGAAGCAGAGAGTCAGGGAGCAAAGAGTCAGGAAGAAGGGAGTCAGGGAGCAGAAAGTCAGGGAGGAGAGAGTCAGGAAGAAGGGAGTCAGGGAGCAGAGAGTCAGGGAGCAGAGAGTCAGGAAGCAGAGAGTCAGGAAGCAGAGAGTCAGGGAGCAGGGAGTCAGGGAGCAGAGAGTCAGGGAGCAGAGAGTCAGGGAGCAGAGAGTCAGGGAGCAGAGAGTCAGGAAGAAGGGAGTCAGGGAGCAGGGAGTCAGGGAGCAGAGAGTCAGGGAGCAGAGAGTCAGGGAGCAGAGAGTCAGGGAGCAGAGAGTCAGGAAGAAGGGAGTCAGGGAGCAGAGAGTCAGGGGGCAGAGAGTCAGGGAGCAGAGAGTCGGGGAGCAGAGAGTCGGGGAGCAGAGAGTCAGGGAGAAGAGAGTCAGGGAGCAGAGAGTCAGGGAGAAGAGAATCAGGGAGCAGAGAGTCGGGGAGCAGAGAGTCGGGGAGGCAGAGAGTCGGAGAAGAGAGTCGGGAGCAGAGAGTCAGGGAGCAGAGAGCCAGGGAGTAGAGAGTCAGGAAGTAGAGAGTCAGGGAGCAGAGAGTCAGGGAGCAGAGAGTCAGGAAGCAGAGAGTCAGGCAGCAGAGAGTCAGGGAGCAGGGAGTCAGGGAGCAGGGAGTCTGGGAGCAGAGAGTCAGGAAGAAGGGAGTCAGGGAGCAGGGAGTAAAGGAGCAGAGAGTCAGGGATCAGAGAGTCAGGGAGCAGAGAGTCAGGGAGCAGAGAGTCAGGAAGAAGGGAGTCAGGGAGCAGAGAGTCAGGGAGCAGAGAGTCAGGAGCAGGAAGCAGAGAGTCATGAGTCCGTAAGCAGGGAGTCAGGGAGCAGAGAGTCAGTGAGCAGAGAGTCAAGGAGCAGATAGCCAGGGAGCAGAGAGTCAGAAGCAGAGAGTCAGGGAGCAGAGAGTCAGGGAGAAGATAGTCAGGAAGAAGGGAGTCACGGAGCAGATATTCAGGGAGCAGAGAGTCAGGAAGAAGGGAGTCAGGGAGCAGAGAGTCAGGGAGCAGAGAGTCAGGAAGCAGGGAGCCAGGGAGCAGAGAGTCAGGGAGCAGAGAGTCAGGAAGAAGGGATTCAGGGAGCAGAAAGTCAGGGAGCAGGGAGTCAGGAAGAAGGGAGTCAGGGAGCAGAGAGTCAGGGAGCAGAGAGTCAGGGAGAAGGAAGCAGAGAGTCATGGAGTCCGTAAGCAGGGAGTCAGGGAGCAGAGAGTCAGGAAGAAGGGAGTCAGGGAGCAGAAAGTCAGGGAGCAGAGAGTCAGGAAGAAGGGAGTCAGGGAGCAGAGAGTCAGGGAGCAGAGAGTCAGGGAGCAGGAAGCAGAGAGTCATGGAGTCCGTAAGCAGGGAGTCACAGAGCAGAGAGTCAGTGAGCAGAGAGTCAGGGAGCAGAAAGCCAGGGAGCATAGAGTCAGAAAGCAGAGAGTCAGGGAGCAGAGAGTCAGGGAGCAGAGAGTCAGGAAGCAGGGAGTCAGGGATTACAGAGTTTGGGGGTCCGTAAGTAGGGAGTCAGGGAGCAGAGAGTCAGGGAGCAGATATTCAGGGAGCAGAGAGTCAGGGAGCAGAGAGTCAGGGAGCAGAGAGTCAGGAAGCAGGGAGTCAGAAAGCAGAGAGTCAGGAAGCAGGGTGTCAGGGAGCAGAGAGTCAGGGAGTCCGTATGCAGGGAGTCAGGGAGCAGAGAGTCAGGAAGAAGGGAGTCAGGGAGCATAGAGTTAGGGAGAAGAGAGTGAGGGAGCAGAGATGGGGAGCAGAGAGTCAGGGAGCAGAGAGTCAGGAAGCAGAGAGTCAGGAAGAAGGGAGTCAGGGAGCAGAGAGTCAGGGGGCAGAGATTCAGGGAGCAGAGAGTCAGGGAGCAGAGAGTCAGAAAGCAGAGAGTTAGGAAGTTCAGAGTCAGAGAGTCAGGAATCAGGGAGTCAGGAAGCAGAGTGCCATGGAGTCAGGAAGCAAGGAAACATGGAGTTAGGGAGCAGGGAGTGAGGGAGGAAGGAGTCAGGAAGCAGAGACTCAGGAAGCAGAGAATCAGGAAGCAGAGAATCAGGGAGCAGGGAGTCAGGAAGCAGAGAATCAGGAAGCAGAGAGTCAGGGAGCAGAGAGTCAGGGAGCAGAGAGTCAGGGAACAGATAGTCAGGGAGCAGAGAGTCAGGGAGCAGAGAGTCAGGGAGCAGAGAGTCAGGGAGCAAAGAGTCAGGGAGCAAAGAGTCAGGAAGAAGGTAGTCAGGGAGCAGAGAGTCAGGGAGCAAAGAGTCAGGGAGCAGATATTCAGGGAACAGAGAGTCAGGGAGCAGAGAGTCTGGAAGCAGAGAGTCAGGAAGCAGAGAGTCAGGGAGCAAAAAGTCAGGGAGCAGAGAGTCAGGGAGCAGAGAGTCAGGGAGCAGGGAGTCAGGGAGCAGGGAGTCAGGGAGCAGAGAGTCAGGGAGCAGACAGTCAGGGAGCTGAGAATCAGGGAGCAGAGAGTCAGGGAGCAGAGAGTCAGAGAGCAGAGAGTCAGGGAGCAGAGAGTCGGGAAGTTCAGAGTCAGAGAGTCAGTAAGCAGAGAGTCAGAGAGTCAGTAAGCAGGGAGTCATGGAGTCAGAGAAACAGGGAGTCAGAGAGTCAGGAAGCAGAGAGTCAGGAAGCAGAGTGCCAGGGAGTCAGGAAGCAAGGAAGCATGGAGTTAGGGAGCAGGGAGTGAGGGAGGAGGGAGTCAGGAAGCAGGGAATCAGGAAGCAGGGAATCAGGAAGCAGAGAATCAGGGAGCAGAGAGTCAGGAAGAAGGGAGTCAGGAAGCAGGGAGTCAGGGAGCAGAGAGTCAGGGAGCAGAGAGTCAGGAAGCAAAGAGTCAGGACGCAGAGAGTCAGGGAGCAGAGAGTCAGGAAGCAAAGAGTCAGGAAGCAGAGAGTCAGGAAGAAGGTGCAGAAGGAAAGTTTAATAACAATGGAAAAGGCAAATGAACAAAACACGGGCTGCGTACTGAACATGAAAACAAATCAATACTGCCTGAAGACTGAGGCTGCAGAAGGCTAAAAAAGGTGAAGGAATCAAGGTAGAGATGAAGTCCAGGTAGTAATATGCCTGCACCTCATATATAAGTGGGCGTAATGATGGTTGCCAGGTCCGGTGGTTAGTTGCCCGGAGACGTCGAGCGACGGAGAGGGGGAGCGGGATTGATTCCCAGTGTCAGTGTTTATGGAAACAGGTCTGTAGGGATTGGCCAGTTTCCCCAAAGGGG
>NC_052320.1:655465-683814 GCF_016432855.1 Salvelinus namaycush | reverse complement strand
GGGGGGGGGGGTCTGATCAATAATAAATCCTCAACATTCTCCAGACATTTCTCAATGAAAAAGAGTGAGGAACTACAGGAAGAGGTCTGGGAGAAACCCCAGAAAAGGACAATTCAATATGTCATTGTGTTTAAACTGCACCACAGCCATTCACTTCCATACTGATTGTTTGTGCGAGGCATTGAGGAGTTTACCACTTCAATCATCGGCTTCATTAACCTGTTTGGCGTGCAAGCCCGACGTCGGTACACTTATGACAACAGCCAGCTCAAAGTGCAGGGCCCGAAATTCAAAAGATATTTTTTTTAAATATTTAACTTTCACACATTAACAAGTCCAATACAGCATATGAAAGGTACACATCTTGTGAATCAAGCCAACATGTCCGATTTTTAAAATGTTTTACAGGGAAGACAAAATATGTAAATCTATTAGCTAACCACGTTAGCAAAAGACCCCACTTTTTTACTCCAACAGTTTTTTACTCCATCAGTAGCTATCACAAATTCGACCAAATAAAGATATAAATAGCCACTAACCAAGAAACAACTTCATCAGATGACAGTCTGATAACATATTTATTGTATAGCATATGTTTTGTTCGAAAAATTTGCATATTTCACGTATAAATCATAGTTTACATTTCAGCTACAATCAGCCAAAGCAGCCATAATATTTACAGACACCAACGTCAAATACCTAATTACTCATCATAAAACATTTCTGAAAAATACATAGTGTACAGCAATTGAAAGACAGGCATCTTGTGATTCCAGACAATATTTCCGATTTATCAAGTGTTTTACAGCGAAAACACAATATAGCGTTATATTAGCGTAGCCACAATAGCCAAAAACACAAGCAATTTCCCAGTAGCAAAAGTAAGCGATCGTAACAAACAGGCAAAAGATATATAATTTTTGACTAACCTTGATTTTCTTCCTCAGATGACAGTCCTATAACATCAGGTTATACATACACTTATGTTTTGTTCAAAAATGTGCATATTTATAGCTGAAATCAGTGGTTACACATTGTGCTAACGTAGCTACTATTTCCCACAACGTTCGGATATTTTACTGACACTTTTTCTGACACACATATTCTGACCAAATAGCTATTCATAAACATAACTAAAAAATACATGTTGTATAGGAAATGATAGATCCATTAGTTATTAATGAAATCACAGTGTTAGAATTCTAAAAATAACTTCATTACGTTATGCAGCTTCGGTATAGCTTAGAGTAGCCAAAACGTTGGCCGCCCACGACTAGTACACAGTTCGACAGATATATGAAATAGCATCATAAAATGTTTCTTACTTTTGCTGATCTTTCATCAGAATGTTGGACAAGGTGTCCTTTGTCCAGAACAGTCGGTGTTTGGATTTAGAACCTTCATTTTCCCTCTCGATTTAGGAAGCGCACTAGCCAAGTGGCACAAAGTTCTCCAACGTCAACAAAGTCAGAGAACGGAACACGGCAAAACTCCCGAAAATTTTTCAATAATCTGATGAAACTATATTGAAAAAACATACTTTACGATGATATGGTCACATGTATCAAATAAAATCTATCCCGGAGATGTTAGTCGTTCATAACGACAGCTAAACAGAAGGCAAATCCATGTCCTCTTTCGCGCGCTCCAGAAACAGGATATGGACGGTCACGTCAAACAAAGAGCTTTTATTCCACCTCAGACCAAGATAAACACGAAATTCTTTCTCTCACCGCCTCTTGACAACCAGGGGAAGGTGTATGAAGTGTACGTAGACTCTTACGTATCATGCCCATGTATAGGCAGGAAGTTGAACAGAGCATCGATTTCTGACATTCCACTTCCTGGTCAGGAAGTGTGCTGCAGAATGACTTCTGTTTCACTCAGAGAAATAATTCAAACGGTTTTAGAAACTAGAGAGTGTTTTCTATCCAATAGTAATAATAATATGCATATTGTACGAGCAAGAATTGAGTACGAGGCCGTTTGAAATGGGCACAATTTAACTGGCTACTCAATACTGCCCCTTGCAGCCATAAGAAGTTGCATTGACGACGTCGTCCCCACAGTGACCGTACGTACATATCCCAACCAGAAGCCATAGATTACAGGCAACATCCGTACCAAGCTAAAGGCTCTGCTGCCGCTTTCAAGGAGCTGGACACTAACCCAGACACTTATAAGAAATCCCGCTATGCCCTCCGACAAACCATCAATTAGGCAAAGTGTCAATACAGGACTCCTACAAATCCTACTACACCGGCTCTGACGCTCATTGGATGTGGCAGGGCTTGCAAAGTATCACAGATTACATAGGGAAACCCAGCCATGAGCTGCCCAGTGACACAAGCCTACCAGATGAGATAAATGCATTCTATGCTCGCTTCGAGACAAGTAACACTGAACCATGAGTGAGAGTACCAGCTGTTCTAGATGACTGTGTGATCTTGCTGTCCATAGCTGATGTGAGCAATACCTTTAAACAGGTTAACATTCACAAGTCAGCAGGGCAAGACGGATTACCAGGACGAGTACTCAGAGCATGCGCTGACCAACTGGTGTCTTCACTGAAATGTTCAAACTCTTCCTGACCCAGTCTGTGATACATGTTTCAAGCAGACCACCATGGTCTCTGTGCCTAAGAACGCCAATGTAACCTGTCTAAATGACTACCGACCCGTAGCACTCACATCTGTAGACATGAAATGCTTTGAAAGGTTGGTCATGGCTCACATCAACACCATAATCCCAGACACCCAGGACCAAATCCAATTCACAAACCACCCCAACAGACCCTTGTATGACGCAATCTCTACTGCACTCAACACTGCCCTTTCTCACCTGGACAAAAGGAACACCTATGTGAGAATTCTGTTAATTTACTACAGCTCAGCGTTCAACATCATAGTGTCCTCCAAGACCATCAATAAGCTAAAGACCCTGGGACTAAACACCTCCCTCTGCAACTGGATCCTGGACTTCCTGACGGGCCGCCCCCAAGTGGTAAGGGTAGGCAACAACACATCCACCACGCTAATCCTCAACACTGGAACCCCTCAGGGGTGCGTACTTAGTCCCCTCCTCTACTCCCTGTTCACCCATGACTGCATTGTCGCGCACCACTCCAACACCATACTTTAGTTTGCTGACGACACAACGGTGGTTGGCCTGATCACCGACGACGATGAGACAGGCTATAGGGAGGAGGTCAGAGACCTGTCAGTATCTCTCCCTCAACGTCAGTAAGACAAAGGAGCTGATCGTGGACTACAGGAAATGGAGGGCCGGGCATGCCCCCATTCACATCAACAGGGCTGTAGTGAAGCAGGTCGAAAGCTTTGTTCTTCTGTGTCCACTAAGGATCTATCATGGTCCACACACACCAACACAGTCGTGAAGAGGGCTCGACAAAGCCTTTTCCCCCTCAGGAAGCTGAAGAGATTTGGCATCGGCCCTCAGATCCTTAAAAACTTCTACAGCTGCACCATTGTGAGCATCTTGACTAACTGCATCATCGCTTGGTATGGCAACCGCTTGGCATCCGACCGAAAGGCGCTACAGAGGGTAGTGCCGAAGGCCCAGTACATTGCTCGGGCAGAGCTCCCTTCCATCCAGGACCTGTATACCAGGAGGGACCTCAACACAAGGAGGAAAACCCCCCCCAAAAATGTCAAAGACCCACCCAAGCCACAGACTGTTCTCTCTGCTACCACATGGCAAGCGGTACCAATGCACCAAGTCTGGAACCAACAGGACCCTGAACTGGTTCTACCCCCCAAGTTATAAGACTGATAAACAAGACCGCTAAATAGCTCATCAAATGGCTACCTTTACAATTTTTTGTACACACACACATTACATACAGCCACATGCACACACACACGCGCGCACACACACACGCGCGCACACACACACACACACACACACACACACACACACACACACACACACACACACACACACACACACACACACACACACACACACACACACACACACACACACACACACACACACACACACACACACACACACACACACACACTCTGCTGCAACTGTCTTTTATCTATCCTGTTGCCAACCTTTATGTACAATACATAGCTACCTCAATTACCTGTTACATATCGACTCGGTACTGGTACTCCCTGTATATAGCCGTGTTATTTTCTACTCCCTATATACATTTGAAGTCGGAAGTTTAAATAAACTTAGGTTGGAGCCATTGAAACTCGTTTTTCAACAGCTCCACAAATTTCTAGTGAACAAACTATAGTTTAGGCAAGTCGGTTAGGACATCTACATTGTGCATGACACAAGTAATTTTCCCAACAATTGTTTACAGACAGATTATTTCATATATAATTCACTGTATCACAATTCCAGTGGGTCAGAAGTTTACATACACTAAGTTGACTGTGCCTTTAAACAGCTTGGAAAATTCCATAAAATGATGTCATGGCTTTAGAAGCTTCTGATAGGCTCAGTGCCTCTTTGCTTGACATCATGGGAAAATCAAAAGAAATCAGCCAAGACCTCATAATTTTTTTTTTAGACCTCCACAAGTCTGGTTCATCCTTGGGAGCAATTTCCAAACGCCTGAAGGTATCACGTTCATCTGTACAAACAATAGTACTCAAGTATAAACACCATGGGACCACGCAGCCATCATACCGCTCAGGAAGGAGACACGTTCTGTCTCCTAAAGATGAACGTACTTTGGTGCGAAAAATGCAAATCAATCCACGAACAACAGCATAGGACCTTGTGAAGATGCTGGAGGAAACGGGTACAAAAGTATCTATATCCACAGTAAAACGAGTCCTATATCGACATAACCTGAAAAGTCGCTCAGCAAGGAAGAAGCCACTGCTCCAAAACCGCCATAAAAAAGCCAGACTACAGTTTGCAACTGCACATGGGGACAAAGATTGTACTTTTTGGAGAAATGTCCTCTGGTCTGAATAAACAAAAATATAACTGTTTGTCCATAATGACCATCGTTATGTTTGGAGAAAAAAGGGGGATGCTTGCAAGCCGAAGAACACCATCCCAACCGTGAAACACGGGGGTGGCAGCATCATGTTGTGGGGGTGCTTCACTGCTGGAGGGACTTGTACACTTCACAAAATAAATGGCATCATGAGGCAGGAAAATTATGTGGATATATTGAAGCAACATCTCAAGACATCAGTCAGGAAGTTAAAGCTTGGTCGCAAATGGGTCTTCCAAATGGACAATGACCCCAAGCATACTTCTAAAGTTGTGGCAAAATGGCTTAAGGACAACAAAGTCAAGGTATTGGAGTGGCCATCACAAAGCCCTGACCTCAATCCCCATAGAAAATTTGTGGGCAGAACTGAAAAAGTGACCCAGTTACACCAGCTCTGTCAGGAGGAATGGGCTAAAATTCACCCAACTTATTGTGGGAAGCTTGTGGAAGGCTACCCAAAACGTTTGACCCAAGTTACACAATTTATTCCACTGGGAATGTGATAAAAGAAATAAAAGCTGAAATAAATCATTCTCTCTACTATTATTCTGACATTTCACATTCTTAAAATGAAGTGGTGATCCTAACTGACCTAAGACAGGGCATTTTTACTTGGATTATATCACGCCCTGACCTTAGAGATCCTTATTATTCTCTATGTTTGGTTAGGTCAGGTTGTGACTCGGGTGGGAAATTCTATGTTTTCTATTTCTTTGTGTTTGGCCGAGTATGGTTCCCAATCAGAGGCAACTGTCTATTGTTGTCTCTGATTGGGGATCATATATAAATTGTCATTTTTCGTTTGGGTTTTGTGGGGAGTTCTTTTCTGTTTAGTGTCTGTGCCTGACGGAACGATTCGCTTTCGTTTTTGGATTTGTTATTTTTGTTTGAGTGTTTCTTGTAAATAAATATCATGAACACTTTCCACGCTGCGCTTTGGTCCACTCTTCCTTCCACCGACGACGAGCGTTACAGATGAAATGTCAGGAATTCTGAAAATCTGAGTTTAAACGTATTTGGCTAAGGTGTATGTAAACTTCCAACTTCAACTTTTTAGCCATGTTATTTTCTACTCCATATATATAGCCATGTTATTTTCTACTTCCTCTATATAGCCATGTTATTTTCTACTTCCTGTATATAGCCATGTTATGTTCTACTTCCTCTATACAGCCATGTTATTTTCTACTTCCTCTATATAGCCATGTTATTTTCTACTTCCTGTATATAGCCATGTTATTTTTTACTCCCTCTATATAGCCATGTTATTTTCTACTTCCTGTATATAGCCATGTTATTATCTGCTTCCTGTATATAGCCATGTTATTTTCTACTTCCTGTATATAGCCATGTTATTTTCTACTTCCTGTATATAGTCATGTTATTTTCTACTTCCTGTATATAGTTGTGTTATTTTTACTCGTTATTTATATTCATTATTCACTGTGTATTTATTCCTTGTGTCACTTTCTGTTTTTGATCATATCTTTATCCTACCTTGAACCCTGCATTGTTGGAAATGGACCCGTCAGGAAGCATTTCACTGTTAGTCTACACCTGTTGTCTACGAAGCTTGTGACAGATCCCATTTGATTTGATTTTATAGTAGCTTTGATACCACAGGAGGTTGTTGGCACCTTAATTGGGGATGACGGGCTCGTGGTAATAACCGGAGCGGAGTACGTGGAATGTCATCAATCACATGGTTTCCATTGGCTCCGTTCCGGCCTTTAATATGAGCCCGTCCTCCCCTCAGCAGCCTCATGTGTTTAAAACAGAGCTGGAGGAGGAGATTCCCAGGCTGTGATGCTGCAAGTTTCCACTGCCATCTACCGGGCCAATGTGGCTACTGCACACAGTTGTCTATTTTCCCTTGTAACATTGTGTGAGTATTATTGTAATGCTTAATTCAAGGACCAACCCACAGAAACTTGCCGCCACTGTTTCGACGTAGTATCCTGTCCTAGTGAGGAAATGCACATTTAGGTTCCACCGCCGAAAGAATGACGAAGGCTACGTATTCACAAATTGGGTGGGGGAATTTCCACACGGAATTGGTAAACATCAACAAATAGGGCACTGACAGCTGTCAGTGTCGCTAGCCAGCATGCTAATCTTATCTAGCTAGCTAGCTATTTTGTTAACCCATAGAGAAAGATAGAGGACTCTTCCTTTGTATCTGTGCCATTACATTTACACGTCTGTGAAAGCATGGCGTAATTGAGGCTATCTCCATTTTAAAGTAGTCCATTTTCTTCTTAACGATTTGGCTGATCCCTCCTGATGACTCAATCAAGGTCACCTGGAAGGGAGCAGCCAATGAAGATGGAAGTCCCTTTTAGCTAATAGAGGCCTCTATCATTCTCTATGTGCTAATCTTATCTAGCTAGCTAATGTCAACTTCTAATGTATATATTTTTTTTTACTATACTGTGTTCAAAAGATTAACCAGCTGGCTCTGAGGCTGGTTCTGGAGCTGGATTTGTCATAAGCATTCATAGAGAAAACTTCTCCACAGATGCAACTACTGGCCTAGCTTTGACTTCGCCATCTATTGTTATCTCCAAATATGTGGAATTATCCATAAATTGCGGCCGCAAATCCGCCATAGAAATAGCTAGAAAGAATAAGACGAAGCTCCGGTAATATGGATCACTATTGACATCTGGCTGATATTTGTTTTTCTACATTGTAATGGACACGGTGCAGCCTTTGGTAGGTCGACTGTTGGAAGGCTGCGGTGTAGCAGAGCCAAGTCGGTCCGTGCTCATGGTTCTCACAGGGGAAGTGAAATGATAGGCTACAATAGCTTTGCTCATGATCATGCTCGCTGCAAAATGACACGTAACAATAAGTTCCTTGAAATGTTCGTTATGCGGGTGTCTTTTCATTATCTGGACACACGTGGTTTATAGCTACACCAATCAAAGCAGTGGAGCTAAACAGAGGTCAAAAAAACGGATTTGGGCAGTTCGGATTTGTAACTTCAAGTCCAAATATATCATACTCTTTATTAAAACGATGACTTATTTACTTAAATTGTTGAGCAACATCCTAGGTAAACTCTGGCCGTCGTCTTTCAGCTGAAAAAAAAAGTATATTTCTACTGGCGTGGGTGATTTTGTTATTCACCCAATTTATTTGCGGATCTGATGGACCCACAACATTACAATTTACGTAAAAATACTTAATACTTAGATGTTGACTTCTATAAATTACAAGCAATATAGACAGTATGCATGGTTAATATTTGCCATTTACCTCTACTAGATCACATTGATCAATAAAAGTTCAATTTTTGGGGGGGGGGGACAAAATGTGGTTCTTCTCAGGGGCTCCTCCATCTGGCTTCCCCTTTAGACACTTGCAAGTTTCACGCATACTGTATGATGAAGCTCCACCCAGATCTTGATTCCATATTTTGCGGGTTTAGACGGTATGTACTACCTGAAGGGGCAGCGGCCCCTAAACGGCATAAGCTGCTCATCAACAGTAACGTTGGGCCCAGGGTTGTAAAAACAGGGGAAGGCGGTCCACCCACTTGTCCCAAACTGACCTGATTGTAGCTAGCTTGTCTCTCTGCCACCGAGCTGGTCTGGTGTCTCTCTGCCACCGAGCTGATCTGGTGTCTCTCTGCCACCGAGCTGGTCTGGTGTCTCTCTGCCTGCCGAGCTGGTCTGGTGTCTCTCTGCCGTCGAGCTGGTCTGGTGTCTCTCTGCCACCGAGCTGGTCTGGCGTCTCTCTGGCACCGAGCTGGTCTGGTGTCTCTCTGCCGTCGAGCTGGTCTGGTGTCTCTCTGCCGTCGAGCTGGTCTGGCGTCTCTCTGCCTGCCGAGCTGGTCTGGTGTCTCTCTGCCACCGAGCTGGTCTGGTGTCTCTCTGCCACCGAGCTGGTCTGGTGTCTCTCTGCCACCGAGCTGGTCTGGTGTCTCTCTGCCACCGAGCTGGTCTGGTGTCTCTCTGCCACCGAGCTGGTCTGGTGTCTCTCTGGCACCGAGCTGGTCTGGTGTCTCTCTGCCACCGAGCTGGTCTGGTGTCTCTCTGCCACCGACCTGGTCTGGCGTCTCTCTGCCTGCCGAGCTGGTCTGGTGTCTCTCTGCCTGCCAAGCTGGTCTGGTGTCTCTCTGCCGTCGAGCTGGTCTGGTGTCTCTCTGCTTGCCAAGCTGGTCTGGTGTCTCTCTGCCACCGAGCTGGTCTGGTGTCTCTCTGCCACCGAGCTGGTCTGGTGTCTCTCTGCCATCGAGCTGGTCTGGTGTCTCTCTGCCTGCCAAGCTGGTCTGGTGTCTCTCTGCCGTCGAGCTGGTCTGGTGTCTCTCTGCCACCGAGCTGGTCTGGTGTCTCTCTGCCTGCCGAGCTGGTCTGGTGTCTCTCTGCCACCGGGCTGGTCTGGTGTCTCTCTGCCACCGAGCTGGTCTGGTGTCTCTCTGCCACCGAGCTGGTCTGGTGTCTCTCTGCCTGCCGAGCTGGTCTGGTGTCTCTCTGCCACCGAGCTGGTCTGGTGTCTCTCTGCCACCGAGCTGGTCTGGTGTCTCTCTGCCACCGAGCTGGTCTGGTGTCTCTCTGCCACCGAGCTGGTCTGGTGTCTCTCTGCCACCGAGCTGGTCTGGTGTCTCGGTTATCGAAGAGGATAATCCTGGAAATACTGTGGAAGTTTTCAATTGTTACACGGAAAAGTTCTCTGCCAGTTTCTGCATCCCAAAGGGATTCAGTGGATTCCCCATTGGTTTTGAAAACACCAGCAAGGATAAGAACCCCAAAGTATGCATGTAAAGGATTTTGGTCCATCTCCTCCAATTGAATGTAGTCCAGAATGACTTTCTGGATGGTATCTGGGATGAACAGTTCAAAAGAAGACTGTCCTGCACATGAGTAACCGCCATCCGCGTCGGCCCTGGTTGCATCCTTATCACACGGCAGCCATGCCGGGTGGATCATTCCTTGGGCATGAAGACCATTCAATTTCACTTTTTTTTTTACATCCATATTTCTCCTCCTGCAAGCTGCTGATGAGCTGGCTGCTGACAGGCTGGTTCTGGGGCTGGTTGCTGACGGGCTGGACCTGGGGCTGGCTGAGAGTCAATCTCATCCTCTTCTTCCAACTCACTGTCAGACTCCGAATTGACAGAGACATGATCCTCATATTCAGAAAGTGGAAGACGCTCCTTCCATATTCGCTTCTCTCTCTGCAGAAATAATTTCTAAGGTCCTCTGAGCAGAGATTATTTTTGCCGTACTGATTGATTGTGGTAAGGAGCCACACATGCAAAGCTATTTATTGGTTTGTGTCCCTCCCTTAATTAACACCTGGCTGGGGTAGAGTGTGGGAAAATACAGATTTTTTTTTACAATGTATCAAAATAATGTATAGTAATAACATTGTGCAGGCTCCTGCAAGACATTGTGTAGTTTCACTACAAAGGGTAAAGAGTGTGAGAAAAGCGGGAGACAGACAGACAGGCAGGGAGACAGACAGACAGACAGACAGACAGACAGACAGACAGACAGACAGACAGACAGACAGACAGACAGACAGACAGACAGACAGACAGACAGACAGACAGACAGACAGACAGACAGACAGACAGACAGACAGACAGACAGACAGACAGGCAGGCAGGGAGACAGACAGACAGACAGACAGGCAGGGAGACAGACATACAGGCAGGGAGACAGACAGACAGACAGACAGACAGACAGACAGACAGACAGACAGACAGACAGACAGACAGACAGACAGACAGACAGACAGGGAGACAGGCAGGGAGACAGGCAGGGAGACAGGCAGGGAGACAGGGAGACAGACAGACAGACAGACAGACAGACAGACAGACAGACAGACAGACAGACAGACAGACAGACAGACAGACAGGGAGACAGGCAGGGAGACAGGCAGGGAGACAGGGAGACAGACAGACAGACAGACAGACAGACAGACAGACAGACAGACAGACAGACAGACAGACAGACAGACAGACAGACAGACAGACAGACAGACAGACAGACAGACAGACAGACATACAGACAAGCAGGGAGACAGACAGACAGACAGACAGACAGACAAGCAGGGAGACAGACAGACAGGTTCTTGGTGCTATGATGAAACAGCAGGCCCAGAGAGGAGGAAGACAGCGTGAAAGCACACAGCAAACCTTTTTGTAATTTTTTGTTACTTGTTTTCACCTACACACACACTTTTTCCCCACCTGTATTAGCCTCGGGTCCAGTGGACCTGAACACCACATATGTAATATAAACGTGTAGGTGGGTGCACAGTGTGTACTAAATGAAAATGTCTTCTTTTACATGTTCTTCACATGTTCTTCCAGCCCAATTATCAATATTTAAGTAGACCAGACCCAGCTGGTAATGCATTAGTGGCTGTGGGAGAGCCAACCCCTTAAGTGAGTAGTAGGGATCGGTCTGAAACTGAAAAATAAAAGATATTCACACAGGACAAACACACTGATAACCTGGAAGAACCACACAGGACAGACACTGATAACCTGCAGAAATCACACAGGACAGACAGTGTGTCTAGCTAAATATTGATAATTGGGCTGGAAGAACATGTGAAGAACATGTAAAAGAAGACATTTTCATTTCTGATAACCTGCAGGAATCACACAGGACAGACACACTGATAACCTGCAGGAATCACACAGGACAGACACACTGATAACCTGCAGGAATCACACAGGACAGACACACTGATAACCTGCAGGAATCACACAGGACAGACACACTGATAACCTGCAGGAATCACACAGGACAGACACACTGATAACCTGCAGGAATCACACAGGACAGACACACTGATAACCTGCAGGAATCACACAGGACAGACACACTGATAACCTGCAGGAATCACACAGGACAGACACACTGTGATAACCTGCAGGAATCACACAGGACAGACACACTGTGGTAACCTGCAGGAATCACACAGGACAGACACACTGATAACCTGCAGGAATCACACAGGACAGACACACTGATAACCTGCAGGAATCACACAGGACAGACACACTGTGATAACCTGGAAGAATCACACAGGACAGACACACTGGTAACCTGCAGGAACCACACAGGACAGACAATCACACAGGACAGACAATCACACAGGACAGACAATCACACAGGACAGACAATCACACAGGACAGACACACTGATAACCTGCAGGAATCACACAGGACAGACAATCACACAGGACAGACAATCACACAGGACAGACACACTGATAACCTGCAGGAATCACACAGGACAGACAATCACACAGGACAGACAATCACACAGGACAGACAATCACACAGGACAGACAATCACACAGGACAGACAATCACACAGGACAGACAATCACACAGGACAGACACACTGATAACCTGCAGGAATCACACAGGACAGACAATCACACAGGACAGACAATCACACAGGACAGACAATCACACAGGACAGACAATCACACAGGACAGACACACTGTGGTAACCTGCAGGAATCACACAGGACAGACAATCACACAGGACAGACAATCACACAGGACAGACACATTGATAACCTGCAGGAATCACACACGACAGACAATCACACAGGACAGACACACTGTGGTAACCTGCAGGAATAACACAGGACAGACAATCACACAGGACAGACAATCACACAGGACAGACAATCACACAGGACAGACACACTGATAACCTGCAGGAATCACACAGGACAGACAATCACACAGGACAGACAATCACACAGGACAGACACACTGTGGTAACCTGCAGGAATAACACAGGACAGACATTTAGCTAGATACAAGTTGGCTGGTAGTGGATCTCTACTCGAATAGTTTGTTCCATCTCAAACCACAGATGCTCTGTTGTCAGTCTCCTTTGTCCTCTTTCATCAATTATCATTTTTTGACCACTGACCACTCATTTCCGACCGTTGGCTGCAGGTCCTTTGGGTGGTGGACCATTATTGATAACACGGGACACTGTTGAGCATGAAAAACCCAGCAGCGTTGCAGTTCTTGACTCAAACCGGTGTGCCTGGCACCTACTACCATAACCTGTTCAAAGGCACTTAAATATTTTGTCTTGTACATTCACCCTCTGAATGATACACATACACAATCCATGTCTCAATTGTATCAAGGCTTAAAAATCCTTCTTTAACTTGTCTCCTCCCCTTTATCTACACTGATTGAAGTGGATTTAACAAGAGACATCAATAAGGGATCATAGCTTTCACCTGGATTCACCTGGTCAGTCTATGTCATTGACAGAGAAGGTGTTCCTAATGTTTTTCTAAACTCAGTGTTTAAGAGACGTTCTGACCCATGGGTCATGGCATTACAGGTTATGAACACTAGGTGGCAGACAAACACCCTGTGTCTACTGTCACTCTGAAGCTTTTGATTTTCTTTCCATTCAAAGTTCCAGAACTTCCACGATGTTGTGATGTCACAATAACGGAATGGATTGTAAGCTGTTCCATTTTAGAATTTTGGATGGATAATTAATTGAAATAGATAACATTAAAATAACAGTATCTTCCCTTATTCACTCCACACAGTGCAGTAATTTATAGAGACAGATACAGAGACACAGAGATGGGGAGTTGGGGTCTGTCCATGTCCCTCGTCTCCTGGTCCTTCCTCCTCTGCTTGTCCAGCCCTACCCCTAACCCCCTGTCCCTTGCTGACCTGGAGGACTTGAAGGCCGTTCCAGCAGAGGTCATCATACACAACTCTCCCTGCAGCACCACCTGCGGTGTGGGCCTGCGCACCCAGGAGCTGTGCCCACTGAGAGAGGGCCAGGTCGGGGAGGAGAAGGACTGCCATGTCCGGAAGGTCCGCTGTGTGGACTCCTGGCAGTGTGGTCTGCAGGTGAATAATCTGGCCGTAAATGTTTTTTCGCAAATAATAATACATAGGGACCACAATGGAAATAAGTCACTGATGTTATTGTGTTGTCCTGGTCTATTGTCCTGGTCTATTGTCCTGGTATGTTGTCCTGGTCTATTGTCCTGGTATGTTGTCCTGGTCTATTGTCCTGGTCTATTGTCCTGGTCTATTGTCCTGGTATGTTGTCCTGGTCTATTGTCCTGGTCTATTGTCCTGGTCTATTGTCCTGGTCTATTGTCCTGGTCTGTTGTCCTGGTCTATTGTCCTGGTCTATTGTCCTGGTCTATTGTCCTGGTCTATTGTGTAATCCTGGTCTATTGTCCTGGTCTGTTGTCCTGGTCTATTGTCCTGGTCTATTGTCCTGGTCTATTGTCCTGGTCTATTGTGTAATCCTGGTCTATTGTCCTGGTCTATTGTCCTGGTCTAATGTCCTGGGCTTCTGTCCTGGTCTATTGTCCTGGTCTGTTGTCCTGGTCTGTTGTCCTGGTCTATTGTCCTGGTCTATTGTCCTGGTCTATTGTCCTGGTCTACTGTCCTGGTCTGTTGTCCTGGTCTATTGTCCTGGTCTATTGTCCTGGTCTATTGTCCTGGTCTATTGTCCTGGTATGTTGTCCTGGTCTATTGTCCTGGTCTATTGTCCTGGTCTATTGTCCTGGTCTACTGTCCTGGTCTGTTGTCCTGGTCTATTGTCCTGGTCTATTGTCCTGGTCTATTGTCCTGGTCTATTGTCCTGGTCTATTGTCCTGGTATGTTGTCCTGGTCTATTGTCCTGGTCTATTGTCCTGGTCTATTGTCCTGGTCTACTGTCCTGGTATATTGTCCTGGTCTATTGTCACATAAAAAATGTATGTGCTGCGTATGTTCCTGACAAAATGACTTTCCAATCACCTACCAAGTATTGTCCAATGTAGTCGAGGGAGGAATCCCAGGTCTGACAGAAAATGCTGATGTGTAGAGAGCTGACAGTTGGAGGGTTTCTGGCATCAGTTTCTCCTGTGGTTGTCCCCTTGAAGTACATGTCCTCCTCTTCCTCTTCTCCTCCTCTTCCTCTTCTCCTCCTCCCCTCTACCTCCTCCTCTTCCTCTACCTCCTCTTTCTCTTCTCCTCCTCTTCCTCTCCCTCCTCCTCTTCCTCTTCTCCTCCTCTTCTTCTACCTCCTCCTTTTCCTCCTCCTCTTCCTCTACCTCCTCCTCTTCCTCTTCTCCTCCTCTTCCTCTACCTCCTCCTTTTCCTCTACCTCTTCCTCTACCTCCTCTTCTTCCTCTACTTCCTCCTCTACGTCCTCATCTTCCTCTTCTCCTCCTCTTCCTCTTCTCCTCCTCCCCTCTACCTCCTCCTCTTCCTCTTCTCCTCCTCTTCCTCTTCTCCTCCTCCCCTCTACATCGTCCTCTTCCTCTACCTCCCCTTCTTCCTCTACCTCCTCCTCTTCCTCTACCTCCTCCTCTTCCTCTACCTCCTCCTCTTCCTCCTCCTCTTCCTCTTCTCCTCCTCCCCTCTACCTCCTCCTCTTCCTCTACCTCCTCATCTTCCTCCTCCTCTTCCTCTTCTCCTCCTCTTCCTCTTCACCTCCTCCCCTCTACCTCCTCATCCTCATCTACCTCCTCCTTTTCCTCTACCTCCTCCTCTTCCTCTTCTCCTCCTCTTCCTCTACCTCCTCCTCTTCCTTTACCTCCTCCTCTTCCTCTACCTCCTCCTACTCCTCCCCCTTCCTCCTCTTGTACTCCTCTTCTCCAGACTGTCACTGTGCTTGCTGGTCAGCGGTTGGAGCTGGACTGTCTGGGTGAGGTGATGGAGGCCATGGGTCGCTTCTCCTTCCGGGTATCGTGGCGCTACGCCCGGGGGGTGGTGACCACCGACGACTCTCTGCTGGGACGCTGGGACGCCCCCAGGCTAGACCGGCTAGTCCTGGACCCCGTGAGTAAGCTAGGTTGAAGTCAAGGTTAAGTCAAGAGGGTTCTAAAATCCCAGAACTCTTTGCGAGAATGCAGAAGAATTCTAAACTGATGGAAGCAACGATTGTAGTTAGCAACGGCGATTGTAGTTAGCAACGGCGATTGTAGTTAGCAACAGCGATTGAAGTTAGCAACGGCGATGGTTCCATTTATTTTTTCTAAAGCTTCCTCATGTGACTAGAACATAGTCCTAACATGATTATCTTCAACCTAGGTGAGGGAGGAGGACGCTGGGACATACCGCTGTGATGTACAGGACACTGATTACCGCAGGGTCAAGAGACTCTACCTGGGGCTCAAGGTGGGAGACATTGTATTCTATCCAGACCTGGAATGAAAAATACTGTTTGAAATAAATAAATAATAACGTTATCTGTGTTTGATTTAAGGTGAGTGTTTTGACCTTCCTAACCTTAGCTGAATGCATGGATTATAAGTCACTCTGGATAAGAGCCTTGGCAAAATTAAAAACAAAAGTCGATATAAAAATGTTGTCCCTCATACTGTAATTATATCTCCGACGCAAAGGAGGTTGGGGAGGATGGGCTTGTGGTAAGGTCTGGAGTGGAATCAGTGGAGTGGTTTTAAAACATCAAACACATGTTGTTGCCATTCCATTCCCTCCGTTCCAGACATTATTATGAGCCGTCCTCCCCTCAGCTTTCATTGAACCGTTAAAATCCAGCTTGGAGAGAAAAGATCTGCTTATATAATATTTTCCTTCTATTCTTTCCATCCAGGTGCTCCCTCCTGAGGCTCTCAGACTGGACTTCCCCTCTGCTCTGGCTCGGTGGGACGATGGGGATGAGGATTCCCATGGTAACATCATCGTGGTGAAAGATGATGAGGACCTGTACGGCAGCACGGTCGTCAAGGATATTGTTTTGAAAAGCCTCTGGGTTGCAGTGGTCGCAGTGGTCGTCTTCTTCTTGGGTATTTTTTTATTTTTATTTAACCTTTATTTAACTAGGCAAGTCAGTTAAGAACAAATTCTTATTTACAATGACGGCCTACCCTGGCCAAACCCGGACGACGCTGGGCCAAATGTGCTCCGTCGCCCTATTGGACTTCCAATCACAGCCGGGTGTGATACAGCCTGGATTTGAACCAGGGTGTCTGTAGTGACACCTCTAGCACTGAGATGCAGTGCCTTAGACCACTGCACCACTCGGGGGAGCCCATTTTTTTATTGTAGCATGATGTACTACTGTACCCATAATGCTCTGTAAGCTTGTGAAGTTACGGTAACTTTTGCAAAAAAAATCCCATGTTTTCTAGAACTCCTGGTTGGAGGATTCTGGATTTCCTGTTAATTCCCTCCTGATTCTGGATTTCCTGTTAATTCCCTCCTGATTCTGGGAATTTCCCAACTGCGATTTCTGGAAAACCTGGGAATTCTGGGAAAGTTAATGGAATATTGCAACCCTGTCTGTAACCATCTCCGTTTTTTAATCTCTAAAGAGATAAGAGATCTTATTGAAGACTTTCCGAAAGCCGAAGCTAACACTGTCCCATCTGTCTCCTTATTAATACAGGTATGTACAGGAAATGCGCCCTGGCCCGTGTCTGCCTGGGCCGCCCCGATGGTTCGCCTCTCCCTGCCCCTAACAGAACCCCTTTCTCCATTAATACCATCACGCCACCAGCAGGTGGCACTGTTGACCGTG
Source organism: Salvelinus namaycush (assembly GCF_016432855.1). Taxonomy (NCBI): domain Eukaryota; kingdom Metazoa; phylum Chordata; class Actinopteri; order Salmoniformes; family Salmonidae; genus Salvelinus; species Salvelinus namaycush. Next base: position 666,311 of record NC_052320.1, on the reverse strand, counting down.
TGTCTACTAGCTGCTGACAGACACAAGTAAATGGCCTGTGGGCTACTACTTACGTAAACAAACAATTTTTTGGACTATGAATGGTGTTGTTTGTTTGTAGAGAAAAACATTTACTCAAAACATTTACTCAATATAAAAATCACTCAACCAGAAACGTGAGCCTGTTTGACAGCAGTTTGTAGTGTTGAGAGCTCATGTTTACATGAGATTTCTGTTTTCTCAGCCCGAGAAGGGAGTTATTGCTTCCTTGAAATGTATTGGTGTGTTTAAAAAGGACAACTAGTTGTTTTCTGGGAGAGGATGAGGGATAATTTTTCCTGAATCATCTCACAATATCTGTAAAATTCCAATTCATGCAAAAAAAAAGCCTTTTCTTCTTTAAAGAAATGTATTTTTAAAGGTTAGACTCGATGCTGGCTAAGGAATCATCATTTTTACCTGACGAAGGTTCGTGTTATGTCGATATGTTGTCAGTAAAAGGTGGTAATTGGGAGCATCCTGCGTGTCTGTTCATTTGAAGTACTTCCTTATCCCAACGTCTGGGTCGTTTCACAAATAAATAGTGCCTTTTGCGTCCCTTTTGATACTTTAAGTAGAAATTGTGCACCGGTACTGCATTTTTAAAAGCCTGTTATATTTAATTGAAGTGCCCTTTAATTTAGACTACATAGAGAATTCAATAAACCAGATTTTTAATATGAATAATGGCTTGCTAAAGTGCCAAAATTCTGAATTTTTACATGTCTCTGTGATAACCCTGTGTCACTTAGGATTTTAACCCACTTAATCCAAACCTTTTCTCAGAAGTTTCACCATCACTGTAAAGTCCTAGTTAGTTTATTGCTTTTGACAAAGTACTGTCTGAAGACAATTATTAATTTCCTGTGATTTAGTGATTCATTTACATCTGTCCTTCATGTTAAGGTCAACCGTGTTACGTGAACTGAACTCTCGTTTTAATATGGGAAATAAAATTGACAAAAAATTAAATAAAAAGAGAATATCTAATAGTCTAAAATAATGTAAACTGGATTTACTCTTTCTGCCCATTTCCTGTTCTGTTCATTTTTTTAAAACAATTTTATTTAAAAACATTTGTGAAGCTTGCATTCAATTGCCACTCCCTGTTACACAAAGCAGGCTTTGCCACTCAGGGATTTATGGCTGATTTAAGAAGAAATCGTCAACTCTGTTTTGTTAGACTTCAGTGCGTCATTTGACATTATCGATCGTAGTCTGCTGCTGGAAAAACTTATGTGTTATGGCTTTACACCCCCTCGCTATATTGTGTTATGGCTTTACACCCCCTCGCTATATTGTGGATACAGAGTTACCTGTCTAACAGAACACAGACAGTGTTCTTTAATGGAAGACTCTCCAACATAATCAGGAATTGAGTAAAGTCAGTGTGTCTATGTATGCAGATGACTCAACACTATACACATCAGCTACTACAGAGACTGAAATGACTGCAGCACTTAACAAAGAGGTTTGGTTTCAGAATGGGTGGCAAGAAATAACTGAGCCCTGAATATGTCTAAAACAAAAAGCATTGTATTTGGGACAAATCGTTCACTTAACCCTGAACCTCAACTAAATCTTGTAATGACTAATGTGGACATTGAGCAAGTTGAGTTGACTGAACTGCTTGCAGTAACACTAGATTGTAAACTGTCTTGGTCAAAACATGTTGATACAACAGTAGCTAAGATGGGAAGAAGTCTGTCAAAGGCAGGTCCTACAGGCCCTAGTTTTGTCACACCTTGACAACTGTTCAGTCGTGTGGTCAGGTGCCACAAAGAGGGACTTAGGGAAAAGTACAATTGGCTCAGAACAGAACAGCACGGCTGGCCCTTGGATGTACACAGAGAGCAAGCATTAATATGCATGAAAATCTCTCCTGGCTCAAGGAAGAGGAGAGATTGACTTCATCACTACTTGTATTTGTGAGAGGTATTGACATACTGAATACACAAGCTGTCTGTTTAAACTACTGGCACACAGTTCAGACACCCATGCATACCCTACAAGACATGTGACCAGAGGTCTCTTCACAGTCCCCAAGTCCAGAACAGACTACGGGAGGCGCACAGTACTACATAGAGCCATGACTACATGGAACTCTATTCCACATCAGGTAACTGATGCAAGCAGTAGAATCAGATTTAAAAAACAGATAAAAATACACCTTATGGAACAGCGGGGACTGTGAAGAGAGACACACAGGCACAGACACACGCATGATAACGCACTCGTCCACATGGGTTTTGTATTGTAGATTTGTGGTAGTAGGGTAGTCGCCTGAGGGAACACACTTAATGTGTTGTGAAAAGTGTTATGAAATGTAATGTCATGTCACATTTTAAATTGTATATATCTGCCTTAACATGCGGCTCCCCAGGAAGAGTAGCTGCTGCCTTGGCAGGAACCAATGAGGATCCATAATAAACCCCAGGAAGAGTAGCTGCTGCCTTGGCAGGAACCAATGAGGATCCATAATAAACCCCAGGAAGAGTAGCTGCTGCCTTGGCAGGAACCAATGAGGATCCATAATAAACCCCAGGAAGAGTAGCTGCTGCCTTGGCAGGAACCAATGAGGATCCTTAACAAACCCCAGGAAGAGTAGCTGCTGCCTTGGCAGGAACCAATGAGGATCCATAACAAACCCCAGGAAGAGTAGCTGCTGCCTTGGCAGGAACCAATGAGGATCCTTAACAAACCCCAGGAAGAGTAGCTGCTGCCTTGGCAGGAACTAATGTGGATCCATAATAAACCCCAGGAAGAGTAGCTGCTGCCTTGGCAGGAACTAATGAGGATCCATAATAAACCCCAGGAAGAGTAGCTGCTGCCTTAACAGGAACTAATGAGGATCCATAATAAACCCCAGGAAGAGTAGCTGCTGCCTTGGCAGGAACTAATGGGGATCCATAATAAACCTCAGGAAGAGTAGCTGCTGCCTTAACAGGAACTAATGAGGATCCATAATAAATAAAAAATACTAATACTATATTTGGTACTATAGTTTTTTAAATTTAATATCTTGACATGAGAAAACATGTTGTTTTATTTTTTTAATTAAGTTGAACATGTGCTCTTTATGACAGAATGTTAACAATAGGTGAAAATCAATGAAATTGACCAAGTTACACTTTTCAAAAGGCAGCGAATTAATGGAATGACCGGTCAAATATTTGTCTTTCGTCTAATGACTCACCGTCACCATGAAACTCCAAGGAGATCCCGTACACAGACACGTCCATTTCATTCTAGTGAGTCCTTCTATGCATCGTTGTCTTATTGATATTCAAAACACAAATGACATTTAATTCTTCAATGATCACCACACTCTTTTGTCTTACCTACAACTACCATTGTCTGTACTGTATATGATATTCAGGGATGGAAATTACCGCTAGCCTGCTAGCCTGATCATGTGCCAAACTAGCCCGTCAGGCCAATGAAATTTATTTTCAAAAATCGCATGGCTCAGATGTTTTTCACTTGAACGTTACCCGGGTTAGCTAGTTGAAATCACAGTCTACTAGGCCCGGTTTGCTGGCGCACAAAATCCTTCAGTTCCATGATATTCAATGTAATTTGAAGATTTTGGATATGGAAAATATCTCCATGGTGCTATTGTGAATATACTGTAGTAATAGGCTTTTCAATGATGCAGCAGTACCTCCCCAGCTATTGATGCAGCCGTACTTCCACAGTTAATGATGCAGCCATACTGCTGTCGAAATCCTCATTAAATTGACTACCGATGATCAGAGCGCTATTAGTGCACCGAGTGTGTAATTGCACCAGACTACCGCTGATTAAAGGGAAATATTAAGAATTGTCCAGACAGTCAGACGTTCGCTTCTCTGATTGTTTCGTCTCTCTCTCCTCACTCTGGAGTTAAATTACCCTCCTATTAAACTACAGACTTGTCATGTAGTTTTTGCTTTCCCAGAGTTTACCACAGCATTTAATGAATGTCAATTTACTTACCCCTGTGTCCCAAATGGCACCCTATTCAATGTATACAGTAGCACACTAATGAAGTGCACTATATAGGGAATAGGGTGCCATTTCGAAAGCAGCCACGGAATCCATGCTCCTGGCGAATGCTTGATTTTTCCTCATCATTAGGTTGTAATGTGTGTGTGTGTGTGTGTGTGTGTGTGTGTGTGTGCGTCCAAGCCAACGGCACAGGAATTATGTGAAATTACCCCCCTCCTCACACAGACACACCAGAGTACAGAGTCAAGCTGCATCTCTGGAAGGAGAGAATGTTGTGGGGTTAAGAGCCTTGCTCAAGGGCCCAACAGTAGCAGATTGTTTTGTGGATATGAACCCAGTGGCCCTTCAGTCACCAGGTTAATATCAGCCTTTTGTTCTAGCGCTCAGAACACGATTCGAACAGGCAAACTTTTGGCAACAGGTTCAGCTTCAACGACCTACCTGCTGTGCATAGATGTTAGCACAACTTGATCTCACCAGAAAGAGTCACGCTCTCTTCTTCTGTCTCCGCTGTGATTGGTCACGATCTGCTCTCTTCTTCTGTCTCCGCTGTGATTGGTCACGTTCTGCTCTCTTCTTCTGTCTCCGCTGTGATTGGTCACATTCTGCTCTCTTCTTCTGTCTCCGCTGTGATTGGTCACATTCTGCTCTCTTCTTCTGTCTTTGCTGTGATTGGTCACATTCTGCTCTCTTCTTCTGTCTTTGCTGTGATTGGTCACAATCTGCTCTCCTCTTCTGTCTCCGCTGTGATTGGTCAAGTTTTGCTCTCTTCTTCTGTCTCCGCTGTGATTGGTCAAGTTCTGCTCTCCTGTCTCCTCTGAGATGACAAGCTGCTCTAACTGGACACATCTCCTTGACTTGAGACGATTAAAGGGTTAAAGAGCTCACGAACACAACTTTTTGATTATAATTTTGTCATTCATTCCAGTGACGTGAAGGTTGTGGGCATCATTAACACAATAACTTCAGTGAGTTTCAGACGCAGAGATAGACGTGTGTGTGTGTGTGTGTGTGTGTGTGTGTGTGTGTGTGTCTGTGTGTGTGTGTGTGTGTGTGTGTCTGTGTGTGTGTGTGTGTGTGTGTGTGTGTGTCTGTGTGTGTGTGTGTGTGTGTGTGTCTGTGTGTCTGTGTGTGTGTGTGTGTGTGTGTGTGTGTGTGTGTGTGTGTGTGTGTGTGTGTGTGTGTGTGTGTGTGTGTGTGTGTGTGTGTGTGTGTGTCTGTGTGTGTCTGTGTGTCTGTGTGTCTGTGTGTCTGTGTCTGTGTCTATAATGAATGACTGAGGAAGATATACTAAGTTAATTACTTATCAATCTCCCTCACTTCTGTGTGGGCGAATATGACCTGTTGCTGCATGTTTCAGCTGCTCAGAAAAAAAGTGTGTGAGAGTTGGAGACTAGAGAAGCTCATTACATTGGCGTGGGAGAAGAAAGAGAGTCTTAGAAACTCCTTGTCTTCAGGTACTATAACACTCCATGGTAACCCAACTAATGACCAAAGTATTTTATCTCTTTAATGCCAATTATATCTCAATGGAAATCGTGTCAAAAACTATAGTAGATAAAGTGCATTCGAAAGTATTCAGACCCCTTCCCTTTTTTCCAAAAATGTTTGTGTCATTGTTACGCTTTGTTCGAAAATACATTTTCTTCATCATCAATCAACACACAATATGCCCAATAATGACGACGATAAACAGGTTTTTAGACATTTTTGCAAATGTATTAAAAATTTTAAACAGAAATATCGCATTTACATAAGTATTCAGACCAAACAGAAGTTAAGCTATGAGACTCGAAATTGAGCTCAGGTGCATTCTGTTTCCATTGATCATCCTTGAGATGTTTCTACAACTTGATTGGAGTCCACCTGTTGTAAATTCAATTGATTGGACATGATTTGGACAGGCACACACCTGTCTATATAAGGTCTCACAGTTGACAGTGCATGTCAGAGAAAAAACAAGCCATGAGGTCGAAGAAATTGTCCGTAGAGCTGCGAGACAGGATTGTGTCAAGGCACAGATCTGGGGAAGGGTATCAAAAAATGTCTGCAGCATTGAAGGTCCCCAAGAACACAGGGGCCTCCATCATTCTTAAATGGAAGAAGTTTGGAAGCACCAAGATTTTTCCTAGAACTGGCCGCCCGGCCAAACTGAGCAATCTGTGAAGGGCCTTGGTCAGGGAGGTGACCACGAACTCGGTGGTGACTCTGACAGAGCTCCAGAGTTCCTCTGTGGATATGGCAGAACCTTCCAGAAGGACAACCGTCTCTGCAGCACTTCACCAATCAGACCTTTATGGTAGAGTGGCCAGATGGAAGCCACTCCTCAGTAAAAGGCACATGACAGCCTGCTTGGAGTTTGCCAAAAGGCACCTAAAGGACTCTGACTATGAGAAGGATTGAGGGGAAAGATGAACGGAGCAAAGTACAGAGAGATCCTCGAAGAAAACCTGCTCCAGAGTGCTCAGGACCTCATACTGGGGGCGAAGGTTCACCTTCCAACTGGACAATGACACTAAGCACACAGCCAAGACAACGCAGGTGTGGCTTCAGGACAAGTCTCTGAATATCCTTGGGTGGCCCAGCCAGAGCCCGGACTTGAACCAAAATCAAATATGTCTGGAGAGACCTGAAAATAGCTGTACAGCGACGCACCCCATCCAACCTGACAGAGCTTGAGAGGATCTGCAGAGCTTGTAGCGTCATACCCAAGAAGACTTGAGGATGTAATACCTGCCAAAGGTCCTTCAACAAAGTACTGAGTAAAGGGTCTGAATACTTATGTAAATGTAATATTTCAGTTTTTTTTTTTTTTTATAAATGTGCTTCGTCATTCTGTGCTATTGTGTGTAGATTGATGAGGGGGAAAAATGATTTAATACATTTTAGAAGGCTGTCATGTAACAACATTTTGAAATAGTCAAGGGGTCTGTATACTTTCCGAATGTTATTTTTTTCAACCAAATTAAGTTAAATATTAAAAAGAGTTGACTGCAAATGAAAAAATATTTCACTTCTATACATACCTTTATCGGTTTACAATGGTACACCAATGACTGTCTGGTAAATTATAACAGATTTTTTTATTTGTTCGGGTCTCCTCAGAATGTGTCTCGTCTCTGAGCTGTACTAACCTGATGTCTGGTCACTCAGCTGTAGGAAATATCTATTTAGAAAAATGTTCTGGGTCTCTTTAGAATGTGTTTGGTCTCTCAGATGTATTAACCTGACGATTGTATCAAGGCACAAGGCAAGACAGAGATGCAGAGACAAGAAGTCTTACAATGTATAATAATCCAAAGGGGTAGGCAAGAGAATGGTCGTGGACAGGCAAAAGGTCAAAACCAGATCGGAGTCCAGGAGGTACAGAGTGGCAGACAGGCTCGTGGTCAAGGCAGAATGGTCAGGCAGGCGGGTACAGAGTCCAGAAACAGGCAAGGGTCAAAACCGGGAGGACTAGAAAAAAGAGAATAGCAAAAGGAGTACGGGAAAAACACGCTGGTTGACTTGACTAAACATACAAGACGAACTGGCACAGAGAGACAGGAAACACAGGGATAAATACCCTGGGGAAAATAAGCGACACCTGGAGGGGGTAGAGACAATAACAAGGACAGCTGAAACAGATTGTGGCATGACAGACTGGAGCGGGACAAGAGCTTCAAGTTCCTCGGTATCCACATTACTAAGGAATTGTCATGGTCCACACGCACCAACACAGTCGTGAAGAAGGCACGACATCACCTCTTTCCCCTCAGGAGGCATCGGCCCTCAGACCCTCAAAAAGGTCTACAGCTGCACCATCGAGAGCATCTTGACTGGCTGCATCACCGCTTGATACGGCAACTGCTTGGCATCTGACCACAAGGGTAATGCGTACTGCCCAGTACATCACTGGGGCCAAGCTACCTGCCATACACCACCTCTATACCAGGCGGTGTCAGAGGAAGGCCCTAAAAATGGTCAAAGACTCTAGCTTCCACACGGCAAGTGGTACCGATGCAGCAAGTCTGGTACCAACAGGACCCTGAACAGCTTCAAGCTAGACACCCCATTCCACCTTCCACTGCCTGTTGACATCTAGTATGAAGTGCATGTATATCGATAAATATAAGCCAGTTGAATAGGCAGGCCCTGAAACAGAGCCCCATTTTCAGAATTTTCACTTCCTGTCTGGAAGTTTGCTGCCAAATGAGTTCTGTTTTACTCACAGATATAATTCAAACAGTTTTAGAAACTTGAGAGTGTTTTCTATCCAATAGTAATAATAATATGCATATTGTATGATCTAGAATAGAGTACGAGGCCGTTTGTAATTATTCTAGCTGCTTTGGTGCTATTTGTGATGGTAGCTGCAATGTAAAACTATGATTTATACCTCAAATATGCACATTTTTCGAACAAAACATAAATGTATTGTATAACATGTTATAAGACTGTCATCTGATGAAGTTGTTTCTTGCTTAGTGACTAATTATATCTCTATTTGGTCGGTTTTGTGATAGCTACCTATGCGGTAGAAACATGGTGAAAATATGCAGTTGAGTCTTTGGCTATTGTGGTTAGCTAATAGAAATACATATTGTGTTTTCGCTGTAAAACATTTTAAAAATCGGAAATGATGGCTGGATTCACAAGATGTTTATCTTTCATTTGCCTTATTGGACTTGTGATTTCATGAAAATCATATTATATGATATCCCTGTCCCGTTAGGCTAGGCTATGCTAGTCAGCTTTTTTGATGAGGAGGATCCCGGATCCGGGATGGGTATCACTGAAAGGTTAAAAGATTAAATAAACAATTTACTTCATCCAGTCTTTGCTCTTTTCTTCTGATTTCAAGTTGTATTTATTTTTATCTGTTAAATAATTGAAGAAATGTTTAGTATATTTACGACATTCAGTATGTTTCATTGTTTTTCTATGAGAAGTAAGTTCAATTCATGTTATTGTGAATTTGTTTATGTAAATTAAACATTTCAATGATGTTAACACTCAGTAACTAAAACCTGATCTAATTTGCATATTCATATTGAGTTTGCTGCAAATTTCAAGCAACAATAGAATGTTTGCCACAAGTTCAAATTTACCTCAACAGTTTGCCACAAAATGAATTTGCAACTGAAAATGGTTATTATTTCTCTCTTTTTTTTTTTACATTGTTGGGAAGGGCCCATAAGTAATAATTTTACTGTACCGGTTGTGCATGTGACAAATAAAATAGCATTTGATTAGATTAAAGTTATTGATATGCATCAATGGATTCACATTTAATTTTATCAAGCATTTTCCTTTCTATTCTTCTTCGTTTTGTAATTTAGCGTGTCATGTGGAACGATGCTGAGTGAGCAAATCACACACACATGCTGTTATGTGACTCAATGCTGCAGGAATGTTTTGAGAATATGTTCAAAGATTCATCCACCCAGGACTCATCCATCAACATTGAGGAATATACATCGTCAGTCACATTCTTCATTAGGAAATGTGTTGATGATGTAGTACCCACAATAACAATCCGGACATACCCCAACCAAAAAACCCTGGACGAACGGAGATGTCCGTATCATACTGAGAGCCTGTACTGCAACATTCAATGTCGGCAGAACCAACCTCGATGACTCGGTGAAGCATGACGAGTACAAGTCAAGCAGGTACGAGCTCCACAAATCCATTATGGACTCAAAAAAGACAATACTGACTTTAAAGTTGAATTGATGTTCACAACTCAGACTCACAAAACATGGCAAGGACTACAGACTATCATGGACTACAGACTATCAAGGACGACAGACTATCAAGGACGACAGACTATCATGGACTACAGACTATCAGGGACTACAGACTATCAAGGACTACAGACTATCAAGGACTACAGACTATCAAGGACTACAGACTATCAAGGACTACAGACTATCATGGACTACAGACTATCAAGGACTACAGACTATCAAGGACTACAGACACCAATCCAGCTGTGTGGAAGCCTCCCTCCCAGACGAGCTTAAAACATTCTATACTCGCTTCGAGGTAGACAATACCGAGCCATCCAGGAAGACTTGTTGCTCCGGGCAACGACCAAGTGCTTTTGCTCTTCGAAGCTGACGTGAGGGAAAACGCTCAAAAGAGTGAAGACATCCATTGCCGCGTCCTCAGTGCGTGACCAGATGGAGGCCTCTTCTCAGGCATCTTTAACCTGTCCCTGTCCCAAGCTATATTGTCCCAACCTACTTCAAGGAGACCACCATCGTCCCAGTACCCAAGAGAAAAACAGAAGTGGCATGCCCAAATTACTATTGCCCCATCGCACTCTCACAGGGCATCATGAAGTGCATCGAGAGGCTGGTCATGGCCCACATCAAGGCCAGCATGCCAGGCACACTGGACCCACTCCAATTTGCCTACCACTCCAACAGATCCATTGAAGATGCCATTTCCATCGCTATTCACACGACCGTAACACATCTGGACACGAGGAACACCTATGTGAGAATGTTGTTCATTGACTACAGTGCAGCATTCAACACTATTGTTTCCCTCCAAGGTCATCACCAAGCTCAGAGCTCTGGGTCTGGACACTACCATCTGCAACTGCACAGCCAGAAGACGACTGGCCACCCCTCTTAGCCTGGTTCCTCTCTAGGTTTCTTCCTAGGTTCTGGCCTATCTAGGGAGTTTTTCCTAGCCACCGTGCGTCTACACCTGCATTGCTTGCTGTTTGGGGTTTTAGGCTGGGGGTTTCTGTACAGCACTTTGAGATATCAGCTGATGTTAGAAGGGCTATATAAATACATTTGATTTGATCCTAGACATCTTGATAGACACAGGTTGTGAGGAT
>NC_052320.1:585465-652965 GCF_016432855.1 Salvelinus namaycush | reverse complement strand
CTAGAGGGGGTACACAGCTGGAGGTTGAATGTTTGAAGGGGTACGGGACTATAAAAAAATGTGGAAACCACTGCCTTAGAGGAAGCACATGTACTGGGAATCAGACCCCTATGTTGTATGTATGTATTGTCAGCACCATAGCAGGGCTAGTCAAGGACATGTTTCACTGCAAAGGCTTCACATATACAATGTTTGAACTGTACTCATTCACAACATTATATTAACTCATTCTCACAAATAAATTATAACTCATTCCCACATATATAACACGACTCATTCACAACATTATATTAACTCATTCTCACAAATAAATTATAACTCATTCCCACATATATAACACGACTCATTCACACAATTATAATATATACACATTCACACATTTGTGTTATAACTCATTCACAAAATTATAATAAAACTAATTCACAAAATTACAGTAGATAACTCATTCACACAATTATATTATGACACATTGACCCATTGATATTATAACACATTGGTATTATAACACATTGGTATTATAACACATTGGTATTATAACACATTGATATTATAACACATTGATATTATAACACATTGATATTATAACACATTGATATTATAACACATTGGTATTATAACACATTGGTATTATAACACATTGATATTATAACACATTGGTATTATAACACATTGATATTATAACACATTGGTATTATAACACATTGGTATTATAACACATTGATATTATAACACATTGATATTATAACACATTGATATTATAACACATTGGTATTATAACACATTGGTATTATAACACATTGATATTATAACACATTGATATTATAACACATTGGTATTATAACACATTGATATTATAACACATTGGTATTATAACACATTGGTATTATAACACATTGATATTATAACACATTGGTATTATAACACATTGGTATTATAACACATTGATATTATAACACATTGATATTATAACACATTGGTATTATAACACATTGGTATTATAACACATTGGTATTATAACACATTGGTATTATAACACATTGATATTATAACACATTGGTATTATAACACATTGGTATTATAACACATTGGTATTATAACACATTGGTATTATAACACATTGATATTATAACACATTGGTATTATAACACATTGGTATTATAACACATTGATATTATAACACATTGGTATTATAACACATTGGTATTATAACACATTGGTATTATAACACATTGGTATTATAACACATTGGTATTATAACACATTGGTATTATAACACATTGGTATTATAACACATTGATATTATAACACATTGGTATTATAACACATTGGTATTATAACACATTGATATTATAACACATTGGTATTATAACACATTTATAACTACGACACATTTGTATTATAACACATTGGTATTATAACACATTGATATTATAACACATTGGTATTATAACACATTGGTATTATAACACATTGATATTATAACACATTGGTATTATAACACATTGATATTATAACACATTGATATTATAACACATTGGTATTATAACACATTTATAACTACGACACATTTGTATTATAACACATTGGTATTATAACACATTGAGACATTTATATTATAACTACGACATTAGTTATAATTGATATTATAACTACGACATTATAACTACGACACGATGCCAGTAGAGAGATAGAGAGACACGCTCTTGAGTAGAGTGGATGGTTAATAGGTTCTGTACTGTTCCATTTAGTCTGCATTCAACTACAGCCAAACAGTGCTCATATTAAACAAGCAATCGAGTATAAAAGGTTCTGTTCTCTTGTGACAGCATACCTTCCCATACAAAGTAAACACAAAGGTATTTTGTGAAGCCACATGGTTAAATACTGCCTTTGGGTTAACCGAGTACCTGAAGAACAGAAGTGAGTCGAAATAAAAATAAGTAAATTAGGTTTTTTCATTTCTAGAGTTGCAAAATTCTGGTAAATGTCCTAAAAATCATGATGAAGGCCAAAAGCCAAAATGAGTTTTTAGCAATAAATATATTTTTTCATTTAATTCTATTGTGCTCCAGGTGTTGCTGAGTCTCCCCTCACCTTCAGTTTGCTCTTAAAATTAATGTGCATTGGGTGGAAAGCAAGGTAAAGACTTCCCTTTGAACTTCCCAGGTTTTCCAGAAATTGCAAATGGATGATTCCCGGCTCTCTTCCTTATTTCTGCCAGATTCTGGAAATCTTCGTACTGGGATTATCTGGAAAACTTGAACATTTTCTTTGGAAAGTTACCTTTATAGTGTCCACTTGATCAGTACTTGATTTTGTACTGATAATCAGAGTTTAATATTATACAATCTATCCATTTTTTGTTGTTGATTTCCCTAAAAAATATGGTTTATACATGGCCTTCAGAAAGTATTCACCCCCTTGACTTTTTCAAAATTGTTTTAGGTTACAGCCTTATTCTAAGATTGATTAAATATTTGGTATTTTTTTCTCATCAATTTAAACACAATACCCCATAATGACAAAGCAAAAACAGGATTTTAGAAATGTTTGCTAATTTATATAAAGATTAAAAAAATTATATTACATTTACATAAGTATTCAGACACTTTACTCAGTACTTTGTTGAAGCACCGTTGCCAACGATTACAGCCTTGAGTCATTTTGGGTTTGACGCTACAAGCTTGGCACACCTGTATTTGGGGAGTTTCTCCCATTCTTCTCTGCAGATCCTCTCAAGCTCTGTCAGATTTGATGTGGAGCATTGCTGCACAGCTTTTTTCAGGTCTCTCTAGATATGTTCGATCGGGTTCAAGTCCGGGCTCTGGCTGAGCCACTCAAGGGCATTCAGAGACTTGTTCTGGAGCCACTCCTGCATTGTCGTGGCTGTGTGCTTAGGGTCGTTGTCCTGTTGGAAGGTAAACCTTCGCCTCAGTCTGATTTCCTGAGCGCTCTGGAGCAGGTTTTCATCAAGGATCTCTCTGCACTTTGCTCCATTCACCTTTGCCTCGATCCTGACTAGTCTCCCAATCCCAGCCGCTAAAAAACATCTCCACAGCATGATGCTGCCACCATTATTCTTCACCTTAAGGATGGTGCCAAGTTTCCTCCAGAAGGCCTGATTGGTGGAGCGTTGCAGAGATGGTTGTCTTTCTGGAAGGTTCTCCCATCTCTACAGAGGAGCTATAGATCTCTGTCAGAGTGACCATCGGGTTCTTGGTCACCTCCCTGACCAAGGCCCTTCTCCCCCGATTGCTCAGTTTGGCCGGGCGGCCAGCTCTAGGAAGAGTCTTGGTGGTTCCAAACTTCTTCCAGCTAAGAATGATGGAGACCACTGTGTTGTTGGGGACCTTCAATACTGCAGAAATGTTTTAGTACCCTTCCCCAGATCTGTGCCTCGACACAATCCTATCTCGGAGCTCTACGGACAATTCCTTTGACGTCATGGCTTGGTTTCTGCTCTGACATGCACTGTCAACTGTGGGACCTTATATAGACAGGTGTGTGCCTTTCCAAATCATGTCCAATCAATTGAATTTACCACAGGTGGACTCCAATCAAGTTGTAGAAACATCTCAAGGATGATCAACGGAAACAGGATTCACTGGAGCTCAATTTGAGAGAATACCAAGAGTGTGCAAGGCTGTCATCAAGGCAAAAGGTGGCTGCTAGGAAGAATCTCAAACATAAAATACACTTTTTTGGTTACTACATGATTCCATATTTGTTGTTTCATAGTTTTGATGTCTTCACTATTATTGTATAATGTAGCAAAAATCTAAATAGTAAAAACAAAAATTGCAATGAGTAGGTGTGTCCAAACTTTTGACTGGCACTGAATATATATATATATATATTAATGTGGGGAATTAGAAATTATGCAGACAGTTACATTGATGGAAGCTACAATCTCCATCTGCAATATTAAAGCTGATCTACTCCCCCCCTCCCCACAAAAATGAACAAGCTCCTGTAACAGTTCATTGCTTCTCCCTACAAGGTCCGCTGGTCTCATTGGTTCTCCCTAAAAGGCCCGCTTGTCCCAGATGTCAGTTTAACGACTAGTTTGTATCGATATTTTATTGAGTTATCAACTAATAACGGGGGACTATTGCTCTCCTGTACAGTATGTGATTCCTGCTAGACAAGATATATTCCTGCCCACAACCAGAACCAGCTCCATACATAATACACTGTTTTTCACCTGACGTGTCTAGTCTCCGGGAGGTCCTCCTCCTCTCCTCTTCTCTCCAGGGGAAAGCGGCAGGCATTGACCTTTTCCATCGCCTCAGCTCGCCTCCCCATCTCCCCTTTCCATCTCCCCCTCTCCTCTTTCCCTCCTCTCCCCCTTCCCCCCTCTCGTCCCCTTCCTTCTCTTCTCAGCCTGTGTTTGCATTTCTGTATTGATTCTGTCCTTCTGTGGGATGAGTTTAACATGGGCCACTAAAGACAGGGGATACATGGAAACACACACGTATTTGCCTGTATCCCAAATGGCACCCAATTCCCTGTATAGTACACTACTTTTGACCAGGGCCAATAGGTCTCCGGTCAAGTGTAGTGTACTATTTAGGGAATAGGATGCCATTTGGCCCTCATACTATTCAATAGGGTTTAGAATGAATCCACTCCAGGATTTGAAGTTTAAATATATCCAGATGGAAGGAGGAGAGATAGAGAAAGAGATGAAAAAGAGAGTGAGTTAGCTAGAGAGAGAAAAGAGTGAGTGAGTTAGCTAGAGAGAGAAAAGAGTGAGTGAGTTAGCTAGAGAGAAAAGAGTGAGTTAGCTAGAGAGAAAAGGAGAGAGTGAGTTAGCTGGAGAGAAAAGGAGAGAGTGAGTTAGCTGGAGAGGAAAAGAGAGAGAGAGTTAGCTAGAGAGAAAAGGAGAGAGTGAGTTAGCTGGAGAGGAAAAGAGAGAGAGAGTTAGCTGGAGAGGAAAAGAGAGAGTTAGCTAGAGAGAAAAGGAGAGAGTGAGTTAGCTAGAGAGAAAACGAGTTAGTTAGTTAGCTAGAGAGAAAAGGAGAGAGAAATATCATTATCGGAGTACACAAAACATTAAGAACACTGGCTCTTTCCCTGGCAGACTGGCAAGGAGAACGTTGTCACTTGTTAAATCCACTTCAAATCAGTGTAGATGAAGGGGAGAAGACAGGTTGAAGAAGGATCTTTTATCCTTGAGACAATTGAGACATGGATTGTGTATGTGTGTCATTCAGAGGTTGAACGGGCAAGACAAAAGATGTCAGTGCCTTTGAACAGACACTTAAACAGCCCTCATCTTCCACATACAACACTCGTTCTGCCAGTCACATTCTGTTAAAGGTCCCCAAAGCACATACATCCCTGGGTCGCTCCTCTTTTCAGTCCGCTGTAGCTAGCGACTGGAACGAGCTACAACAAACACTCAAACTGGACAGTTTTATCACAATCTCTTCATTCAAAGACTCAATCATGGACACACTTACTGACAGTTGTGGCTGCTCTGCGTAATGTATTGTTATCTCTACCTTCTTGCCCTTTGTGCTGTTGTCTGTGCCCAATAATGTTTGTACTGTGTTATGTGATGCTACCATGTTGTGTTGCTGCCATGTGTTGCTACCATGTTGTTGTCATGTTGTGTTGCTTCCATGCTGTGTTGTCATGTGTTGCTGCCATGTTGTGTTGTTGTCTTAGGTCTCTCTTTATCTAGTGTTGTGTTGTCTCTCTTGTCGTGATGTCTGTTTTGCCCTATATTTTGATTTAATAAATGTTTAATCCCCACCCTGTCCCCGAAGGAGGCATTTTGCCTTTTGGTAGGCCATCATTGTAAATAAGAAGATGTTCTTAACAATCTGATGGCCTTGAGATAGAAGCTGATTTTCAGTCTCTTGGTCCCAGCTTTGATGCACCTGTACTGACCTCGCCTTCTGGATGATAGCGTGGTGAACAGGCAGTGGCTCGGGTGGTTGTTGTCCTTGATGATCTTTTTGGCCTTCCTGTGACATCGGGTGCTGTAGGTGTTCTGGGGTGTTCTGGTTTGCCCCCGGTGATGCTTTGGGCAGACCGCACCACCCTCTGGAGAGCCCTGCGGTTGCTGGCGGTGCAGTTGCCGTACCAGGCGGTGATACAGCCCGACAGGATGCTCTCAATTGTGCATCTGTAAAATGTTGTGAGGGTTTTAGGTACCAAGATACATTTCTTCAGCCTCCTGAGGTTGCGCCTTCTTCACCACACTATCTTTGTTGGTGGACCATTTCAGTTTGTCAGTGATGTGTACGCAGAGGAACATGAAGCTTTCCAACTTCTCCACTGCGGTACCATCGATATGGATAGGGAGGTGCTCCCTCTGCTGTTTCCTGAAGTTCACAATCATCTCCTTTGTTTTGTTGACGTTGAGTGAGAGGTTATTTTCCTGGCACCACACTCCCAGAGCCCTCTCCTCCTCCCTGTAGGCTGTCTTGTCATTGTTGGTAATCAAGCCTACTGTTGTGTTGTCTGCAAACTTGATGAGTGAGTTGGAGGCATGCTTGGCCATGCAGTCATGGGTGAACAGGGAGTACATGAGGGGGCTGAGCACTCACCCTTGTGGGGCCCCGGTGTTGAGGATCAGCAAAATGGAGGTGTTGTTTCCTACCTTCACCACCTGGGGTTAGCCCATCAGGAAGTCCAGGACCCAGTTGCACAAGGCGCGGTTCAGACACAGAGCCTTGAGCTTAATGATGAGCTTGGAGGGTACTATGGTGTTTAATGCTGAGCTATAGTCAATGAACAGCATTCTGATGTAGGTATTCCTCTTGCCCAGATGGGATAGGGCAGTGTGCAGTGCGATGGCGATTGCATCGTCTGTGGATCTATTGTAGCGGTAAGCAAATTGAAGTGGGTTTAGGGTGACAGGTAAAGTAGAGGTGATATGATCCTTGACTAGTCTCTCAAAGCACTTCATGATGACAGAAGTGAGTGCTACGGGGCAATAGTCATTTCGTTCAGTTACCTTTGCTTTCTTGGGTACAGGAACAAAGGCGGCCATCTTGAAGCATGTGGGGACAGCAGACTGGGATAGGGAGAGATTGAATATGTCTATAAACACACCAGGCAACTGGTTTGTGCATGATCTTAAGACATGCAAGGGATGCCGTCTGGACCGGCAGCCTTGCGAGGGTTAATACGCGCAAATGTCTTACTCACGTCAGCCACGGAGAAGGAGAGCCCACAGTTTGGACACACCTCATTCCAGGGTTTTTCTTTATGTTTACTATTTTCTTCACAACTATGAAATAACACATATGTGAATCATGTGGTAACCAAAAAAGTGTCAAACAAATAAAAAAATATTTTATATTTGAGATTCTTCCAAGTAGCATTTTAAATGCATTCCAGGTGACTACCTCATGAAGCTGGTTGAGAGAATGTCAAGAGTGTGCAAGGCGGTCATCAAGGCAAAGGGTGGCTACTTGGAAGAATCTCAAATATAAAATATTTTTTTATTTGTTTGACACTGTCATTGTGAAGAAAATAGTAAACATAAAGAAAAACCCTTCACTATTATTCTACAATGTAGAAACAATTAAGAAAAACCCTTGAACGAGTAGGTGTGTCCAAACTGTTGATTGGTACTGTATATATTTTCCTTCTTTATTATTTTCTCCTAACCCTACCGCCCTTCCCCTAATTGGATTGAATTTATGGACAATAGTACTTAGGCTTCCACTTCCAAATTATAAATACTACATACATGCGACCAAAAACAAGCTACATATGGGCAGTACCAAAACAAGTGATCTAAGGATTTTGTCTCTTCGCAGCAAAACAAATTTATTTTCAAATAACTGAAAGTGAGAGGTTGTAATCTGAATGAAGGGATAAAGGCCATTCTTGATCACGGGGTGAGCCACACACTAATCTGCTAGAGAACCATTTTGGATAAAGCTATAGTTTTTGTATGACTGAAACCTTTAGTGAGAGGTTCAATGTTTTAATATTTAATACTTTTAACACTCCGAATTCACATTCATTATGTAAATGGACCCGTTTAATTTAGTCTGGCTTTCCCGTTCCAAATAAAGTGGAATATTTTCTGCTCATATAATTTAAAAAAACAAATCCTTAGGTGTAGGAAGGGCCATAAGTAAATAGGTAAACTGGGTTATGACTGAAGAGTCAAGGTGATTGTTCCACAAATAGGGAGGTATTTTCCTTTCCATGATAGCAAAACCTTATCTAATTTGGCTAACTTTCTATTGAAATGTATTGAAGTCAGATAATTTCTTTCCTTCAGACGCGTTTATTGGTAAACCACACGATAATGTAAAAGTTGTCTTTTTTAGCGAGCCAATACGTAATACGGTGCATTTATCATAATTCTGGTTTTAATCCAGAGAGATTAGAACAATTATCTAGATCCTCTATGAGGCTGTGGATTGCTCTGAAAATCGGGGTATATTGTCACGTTCCTGACCTTATTTCCTTTGTTTAGTCTTTGTTTAGTTGGTCAGGACGTGAGCTGGGTGGGCATTCTATGTTTTGGGTTTCTATGTTGGGTTTGTTGTTTGGCCTAATATGGTTCTCAATCAGAGGCAGGTGTTTGTCATTGTCTCTGATTGGGAACCATATTAAGGTAGCCTGTTTGAACTGTTGGTTTGTGGGTGATTGTTTTCTGTCTTTGTGTTCTGCACCAGATAGGACTGTTTTTGGTTTTCACATTTATTGTTTTGTAGTTTGTAGTGTTCACATTCTTATTCTTTATTAAACATGTTGAACACTAGCCGCGCTGCGTTTTGGTCCTCTCCTTCATCCAGGAAGAAAGCCGTTACATATATAGACAGAGCAAATTTACCAGCTACGTCTATCGACAGTTGTTGCAGTGATATCATGAACATTCTATTGAAATAGTTACTTGCATAGTGGAGTCTTTTGTTTAGACATGTAGCTACAGTAGCTAGCTAAACAATGAACCATAATCTCAACTCATAACGTTATTACCCTGCATGAATCTGCAGGTAGCTAACCAACCAGGTTCAATGTTAGCTAGCTAACTTCTTATGGCTGCAAGGGGCAGTATTGAGTAGCCAGTTAAATCGTGCCCATTTCAAACGGCCTCGTACTCAATTCTTGCTCGTACAATATGCATATTATTATTACTATTGGATAGAAAACACTCTCTAGTTTCTAAAACCGTTTGAATTATTTCTCTGAGTGAAACAGAACTCATTCTGCAGCACTTTTCCTGACCAGGAAGTGGAACGTCTGAAATCGATGCTCTGTTCTTCTTCATGCCTATACATGGGCACAAGACCTATTAGTATACATACACGTCATACACCTTCCTCTGGTTGTCAAGAGGCTGTGAGAGAAGAAATGAGGTGATTATCTCGATCTGAGTTGGAACACATCATCTTGGAATCTCGTGTCCACCATTTTCGGTACTCTGAATAGCGCGAGCTGGACAGTGTGATTGCCTTTTGTTTAGCTTCCGTTATAGGCGACTACAATCTCCGGCTTTGATTTTATTTGATACATGTCACCATATCATCGTAAAGTATGTTTTTTCAATATGGTTTCATCAGATTATTGAAATTTTTTCGGGAGTTTTGCTGTGTTCCGTTCTCTTCCGTTTGTTGACATGGAGAGTGTCGTGGCACCCGGCTAGCGCGCTTGCTAAATGAAGAGGGAAAGTGTCCGTTCTGAATCCAAACAACGACTGTTCTGGACAAAGGACACCTTGTCCAACATTCTGATGAAAGATCAGCAAAAGTAAGACCCATTTTATGATGTTATTTCATATATCTGCCGTAGTCGCCGGCGCCCAAGTGTTTCTGGCTATTGTGCTAAGCTAATATAACGCTACATTTTGTTTTCGCTGTAAAACACTTGATAAATCGGAAATATTGTCTGGAATCACAAGATGCCTGTCTTTCAATTGCTGTACACTATGTATTTTTCAGAAATGTTTTATGATGAGTATTTAGTTATTTGGCGTTGGTGTCTGTAATTTTTCTGTCTGCTTTCGGTGCAATTTCTGACTGTAGCTGCAATGTAAACTATGATTTATACCTGAAATATGCACATTTTTCTAACAAAACATATGCTATACAATAAATATGTTATCAGACTGTCATCTGATGAATTTGTTTCTTGGTTAGTGGCTATTTATATCTTTATTTGGTTGAATTTGTGATAGCTACTGATGGAGTAAATAACTGGTGGAGTAATGAAAAATGGTGTCTTTTGCTAACGTGGTTAGCTAATAGATTTACATATTGTGTCTTCCCTGTAAAACATTTTAAAAATCGGACATGTTGGCTTGATTCACAAGATGTGTACCTTTCATCTGGTGTCTTGGACTTGTTAATGTGTGAAAGTTAAATATTTAAAAAAAATATCTTTTGAATTTCGCGCCCTGCACTTTGAGCTGGCTGTTGTCATAAGTGTACCGACGTCGGGCTTGCACGCCAAACAGGCTAACATTAGGCTATAACTAGCAATGCAAATGGCTCTGAGATACAAATAATATTACTACACAGATCATACACGTAGCTTTACCTAGCTAGCCAGCCAGATACCGTTAGCTAGCTAGCTAACAGTACACTTTAACTTGAACAAATTTGAAGCATGTCATATCTGAAAATGTAGCTAGCTAGACTCTTTTACCCGTATACATGGATGGACGCTTCTCCCTCTTTGTCACGGATTGCATTTAGGTTGAAGATGTAATCCGGAGCCTTCTGCCTCTTTTCGACTCCGTCTGCATATTTTCAATCAAACGCCAGAATGTGCTCCATTTCTTTAGCTATCGTACTCTAATTCCACTGATTTCAAAACTCGGTCCTCCAGAAAGTGGAGAGAAAAATGTATGCAGTTCTACTACGTGACAATCCTTTTTGATAAAAAAAATTTTTACATTCAAATTGCGCTCATGTGATGCTAACATTAGGCTATAACTAGCAATGCAAATGGCTCTGACATACATCAAGTTTCCTGAAACGAGTCACATATATGGAGGCTTAAATATCCTGACGGTTAGATATACATAGCGGAGGCTTAATCAAGCTAGCTAGTCTTCTTGACTACTTTATTATGTCATTTTCATTGGCATCAAAAGTTAAAAGGGGACAGAATGTGTTCGGACCACCAAATAATTGGTATACACATTACTCTTAAATAATTTTCTCTTACAGATTTTCCTGCAACTATTGGAAATGTAATCAAAGCATACTGGATGACCAATTGTTTTTAACCAGGACCAGAATAATTTAAAACTGACTTTTTCAGACATAATATACAGTTGAAGTCAGAAGTTTACATACACCTTAGCCAAATACATCTAAACTCAGTTGTTCACATTTACTGACGTTTAATCTGAGTAAAAATTCCCTGTCATAGGTCAGTTAGGATCACCACTTTATTTTAAGAATGTGAAATGTCAGAATAATAGTGGAGAAAATTATTTATTTCAGCTTTTATTTCTGTCATCACATTCCCAGTGAGTCAGAAGTTTACATATACTCAATTAGTATTTGGTAGCATTGCCTTCAAATTGTTTAACCTGGGTCAAACGTTTCGGGTAGCCTTCCACAAGCTTCCCACTAACAGTTGGGTGAATTTTGGCCCATTCCTCCTGACAGAGCTGGTGTAACTGAGTCAGGTATGTAGGCCTCCTTGCTCGCACACGCTTTTTCAGTTCTGCCCACTAATTTTGTATGGATTTGAGGTCAGGGCTTTGTGATGGCATACTTATTTCACCATTTACTATAATGAGATACAAGTTTTGATTATGCTTACCATAATATATGTTTGTAAACTCATCATTAAGAAGTACTATGATAATTGAGTGTACATGTAGCTGTACCATGATATTTTCACTGTAACTCCAACTGAGTAAAACTTTAATTTCCTTCAATATTCCACCCGCTAAAACCTCCCCCCATCCCAAGTTGGGTTGTCATCCTAGTGATATGTTGGCCATCCCTGTACACATTTATCCTAGGACGGGAGAGGGGCCCATCCTTTAAAAAGAGCACATGGTGCCACCAACAGTACAGAACCAGATTAACGCCTTTGCCCCAGTTGTACTGCATCTAGTTATAAAACATTTATTTACTGTATAACAAAAAACAGCCCATAGTAGGAATTCTACATTTTTGTCAACAGATGTGGGATGCATACATTCACTTATCCCACCTGTCCATAAACAAACACCTCTGCCCCTCTCCCCCCGTCCACCCCATAGATCGACCTGCCCCCCCCCCCCCCCCCCCCCCACACACAACCACAGACAAGCACAAGCTCAAATATTCAACAGTTGTTCCATCCCCGAGCCCAACTCAAGAGAAGACTTGATGTGTGAATGCGTAAACAGTTTTGCCGTTTTAAAAAGGCATGACAAATATAGCAGGAATGGGACGGTTTTGATTGACAAATATCTAGTCCTAGCTGATGGAGCTCGGACACCCCCCTTCCCCCCCAACACGCTGGACCCCCATTGTGACCCATCATCCCAAGCACCTCTGTGCAGTCAGACCGTTTCATTATTCAGTGCCGCCAGGGGGCACAATAGTATGCCCCCTCTCTGATTGTCTGATTGTTCCAACCTCCCCATAGGTTACTGCAGCCAGTGCTTCCAGCACTGCCACTATCTGGGTGAGGGTACTCCACCAGAATTCCCACCGGCTAGGAACGAGGTCGTCAAGGTTCTCATTAGCAGCTTTGAGAAATCCTTGTATATTATGCTCACCCATTCAGTGGTTTTGGCTTTTTTGGACAAACCCTGCCAGGCAGGCTCAGACTCAAGGGGGTGGTACTGGCATGTTCCTTCGGTACATCTCTGAGTTAACCTTTCTGTCACGGCTGTGTAGACTACTTGCAGTAGGCCTATAGAACAGATAAGGACTCCTCCGTAGTGGGTGAGTCGCACAGCACAGTGTCTAGGATAGAGGGTTTGAGTAAAGCCAGAGTGTCTGTATATGCAGATGACTCAACACTAAACACGTCAGCTACTACAGCGAGTGAAATTACTGCAACACTTAACAAAGAGCTGTAGTCAATTTCAGAATGGGTGGCAAGAAATTATGTAGTCCTAAATACAAAAAAAAAAACTAAAGCATTCTATTATCTTTTACCAGCTCTAATGTGTTATATTCTCATACATTAATTTCACATTTCCACAAACTTCAAAGTGTTTCCTTTCAAATGGTACCAAGAATATGCATATCCTTGTTTCAGGTCCTGAGCTACAGACAGTTCGATTTTGGTATGTCATTTTAGGAGAAAATTTGAAAAAAAAGGGTCGGATCCTTAAGAGGTGTTAAAGCATTCTATTTGGGAGAACCTCAACTAAATCGTGTAATGGATAATGTGGAAATTGAGCTACAACACTATCAACAAGGCAGGTCCTACAGGCCCTAATATTGTCACACCTGGACTACTGAAAATTACAATTGGCTCAGAACAGGGCAGCACAGCTGGCCCTTAAATGTACACAGAGAGCAAACATTAATATGCATGTCAATCTCTCCTGGCTAGTAGAGGAGAGATTCACTTAATCATTACTTGTTTTTGTAAAAAGTATTGACATGTTGAATGCACCAAGCTGTCTGTTTAAACTATTAGCACACAGCTCAGACACCCATGCATACCCCACAAGACATGCCACCAGAGGTCTCTTCACAGTCCCCATGTCCAGAACAGACTATTGGAGGCACACAGTACTACATAGAGCCATGACTACATGGAACTCTATTCCACAGTACTACATAGAGCCATGACTACATGGAACTCTATTCCACAGTACTACATAGAGCCATGACTACATGGAACTCTATTCCACAGTACTACATAGAGCCATGACTACATGGAACTCTATTCCACAGTACTACATAGAGCCATGACTACATGGAACTCTATTCCACAGTACTACATAGAGCCATGACTACATGGAACTCTATTCCACAGTACTACATAGAGCCATGACTACATGGAACTCTATTCCACATCAAGTAACTCATTCAAGCAGTAAAATTTGATAAAAAAACAGATAAAAATACACCTTATAGAACAATGGTGGGACTGTGAAGAGACACACACACAGGCACAGACACACGATAACACTCTACACACACTTACACATGGATTTTGTATTGACGATATGTGGTATTAAATTAGTTGCCTGAGGGCACACACTTAATGTGTTGTGAAAAGTGTTCTGAAATGTAATTTCATGTCATATCTTTAATTATATATGCCTTAATGTTGCTGGACCCCAGGAAGAGTAGCTTCTGCCTTCGCAGTAGCTAATGCAGATCCTTAATAAATACAACTAGTTTATATTATTTGTAGATCACTCAGTCGGTCAAGAATGAACCACGGCACATCCCCGTTTTGATGCTCTAGAATACAGCCAAAATATTGTGCCGAAGAAAACAAACTACAGAACACCAAAACAAACAAACTACAGAACACCAAAACAAACAAACTACAGAACACCAAAACAAACAAACTACAGAACACCAAAACAAACAAACTACAGAACACCAAAACAAACAAAAAAATGTCAAAAATATCATCAGAATATACTGTATGCATGAACTGTTTCGACTGGGAAGCTTAAGACTCTCAAGCTGGTAAGTTGTGGAAGAAGTATTACAAACTAAATTGTAGTTTTTAGGCAAGATAAGAAATGGGTTGATCTAAGAGCGAATTTAAAGAAACACGATTGCTAACACATACAAAAGCGAGCACTCAACTGAACATGGATAAATAGGCGACTTAAATTACACGCCACAGCGGGAGATCCCTAGGCATACAAGACAATTCTGGGGAATGCATTAGTTGTGTTTCTAAAAGGATGAGAGTGTGCATCTTTTGTCACATTATGTAAACATTATGAATTGTTGCTTTTATCATACAGAAAGCCAGGGGGTGTATTCATTAGTCGATTCCCAGAACGTTTGGCAACAGAAGTTGATGACAGATTCTTTGGAACATTACTGTTGTATATTCTGAGAACGTGGTAACAGCCGTGGTGGGTAAGTTCTGTTTAACATTAAGGGAAAGTTCTCCTACCTCTAACTCCAAAACATGCTAAATAGGTTAGGATGTTTTTTGCTAACATACATGGAATGTTCCCGTAACTACAGGAAAATCGGACTCAAACGTTTGTCTCCCAATAATTGTTAGCTGGGAAGTAAGTGCCTTGCTCACAACCTTGTCGGCTTAAGGATTCAAACGAAGCGATCCTTCAGTTACTGACCCAACTCTCTAACCGCTAGGCTACATGTCGCCCATTTTGAGAAAGGGAGGAGGAGTGTGAAGAAGACGGGATGGGTGAATTAGAGCAGGAGAGGGCAGTGAGTTCTCGGGGAATGGGTGATGAAAAAGAGAGACACCTGATAACATGCACTAGCACTAGCACTAGCCATAGGGCACGGGTTTGTGATGTGAGAGGACATCCTTAACGGCATTAGAACAGACGTGTCAGATAGTGGACAAGCCTGATTTACTGATTTTCTTGACAGTTTAAAAAAAACTTTCTGAGATGTAGCCATTATTTACTATTTTACACCTAGGGTTACTATACATAACTATAACCCGTTGTATACTGAACAAAAATATAAAGGCAATATGTGTTGGTTCCATGTTTCATAAGCTAAAATAAACAAAATCCCAGAAATGTTCCATACACACAAAAAAGCGTATTTCTCTCAAATGTTGTGCATACATTTGTTTATCTCCCTGTTAGGTAGTATTTCTCCTTTGCCAAGATAATCCATCCACTTGACAGGAAGTGGCATATAAAGAAGCTGATTAAACAGCATGATCATTACACAGGTGCACCTTGTGCTGGGGACAATAAAAAGAAAAATGGGGACAAAAAAAGACTACTCTAAAATGTGCAGTTTTGTTACACAACACAATGCCACAGATGTCTCAAATTTGGAAGGAGTGTGTACTTGGCATGCTGACTGCAGGAATGTCCACCAGAGCTGTTGCCAGATAATTTCATGTACAGTGGCAAGAAAAAGTATGTGAACCCTTTGGAATTATCTGGATTTCTGCATAAATTGGTCATCAAATTTGATCTGATCTTCATCTAATTCATATCAATAGACACATATAGTGTGCTAAAACTAATAACATTGAAATGATTGTCAAAATATTTCTGTGAACAGATGAAACTACATTTGAGTAGTTTGTAAGGAACACACAACACTATGTGTGGAGAAAAAAAGGCCCAGCACACCAACATCAAAACCTCCTCCCAACTGTAAAGTATGGTGGAGGGAGCATCATGGTTTGGGGTTGCTTTGCTGCCTCAGGGCCTGGACAGCTTGCTATCATCGACGGAAGAATGAATTCCCAAGTTTATCAAGACATTTTGCAGGAGAATGTTTAGGCTATCTGTACGCCAATTGAAGCTCAACAGAAGTTGGGTGATGCAACAGGACAATGACCTAAAACACAGAAGTAAATCAACGAAAGGAATGGCTTCAACAGAAGAAAATACGCCTCCAGTCAGAGTCCTGACCTCAAACCGATTGCTGTGGCATGACCTCAAGAGGACAGTTCAGACCTGACATCCCAAGAATATTGCTGAACGGTCCTCCTGACCGTTGTGCATGTCTGATCTGCAGTTACAGAAAACATTTGGTCGAGGTTATTGCTGCCAAAGGATTATTGAATCCAAGGGTTCACATACTTCTTCCACCCTGCACTGTGAATGTTTACACAGTGTGTTCAATAAAGACATGAAAACGTATAATTGTTTGTGTGTTATTAGTTTAAGCAGACTGTGTTTGTCTATTGTTGTGACCTAGATGAAGATCAGATCAAATTGTATGACCAATTTATTCAGAAATCCAGGTATTTCCAAAGGGTTCACATATTTTTTCTTGCCAATGTAAATATCTCTACCATAAACTGTCTCCAACAGCGTTTTGGAAAATGTGGCAGTACATCCAACCGGCCTCACAAGTGCAACCACGTGTTACCACGCTAACCACAGACATAAACATCCTGCTTCTTCACCTGAGACTGTCACGCCCTGACCGTAGATTGCTTTGAATGTTTCTATTTTTGGTTTGGTCAGGGTGTGATGTGGGTGGGTATTCTATGTTGTAGGTCTAGGTTTTCTGTTTCTGTGTGTTTGGCCTGGTGTGGTTCCCAATCAGAGGCACCTGTCTATCGTTGTCTCTGATTGGGAACCATACTTAGGTAGCCTGTTTTCCCACTTTTGTTTGTGGGTGGTTATTTTCTGGTTAGTGTTTGTTGCACCTGTCAGAACTGTTCGTTGGTCGTTTTGTTGTTTTTGTTAGTGTTTTCATCTTGATTAAAAGTATTATGGATACGTACCACGCTGCACTTTGGTCCTCCTCTCCTTCTCCCGACAACAATCGTTACAGAGACTAGCCACCCAGACAGTTGATGAAACTGAGGAGTATTTCTGTCTGTAATAAAAGCCTTTTGTGGTGAATAACTCATTCTCATTGGCTGGGCCTGGCTCCCAAGTGGGTGGGCCTATACCCTCCCAGGCCCACCCATGGCTGCACCCATGTCCTGTTATGTGAAATCCATAGATTAGGGTGTAATGAATTTATTTTAATTGACTGATTTCCTTATATGAACTGTTAACTCAGTAAAATAGTTTAAATTGTTGCATGTTGCGTTTATATTTTTTGGTCAGGAAATATAAATATATACACACATACATATATAATATATATATATATACAGTGGATTCGTAAAGTATTCAGACCGCTTGACTTTATCCACATTTTGTTACGTTACAGCCTTATTCTAAAAATTGATTAAAAGAGTTTATTTTTTTTAAATTTCACATTTATTTAACCAGATAGGCTAGTTGAGAACAAGTTCTCATTTACAGCTGCGACCAAGGCCATAGTGGCAAAATAATTACAATTTAGCAATTAAACACTGGGGTGATAGATGTGCAGAAAATGATTGTGCAAGTAGAGATACTGGGGTGCAAAGGAGCAAAAAATAATAACAGTATGGGGATGTGGTAGTTGGATGGGCTATTTACATATGGTCTATGTACCGCTGCTCTGACAGCTGCTGCTTAAAGTTAGTGAGGGAGATATGAGTCACCAGCTTCAGTGATTTTTGCAATTCGTTCCAGTCATTGGCAGAAAGAGAACTGGAGGACAGACAGCCAAAGGAGGAATTGGCTTTGGGAGTGACCAGTGAACTATACCTACTGGAGCGCGTGCTACGGGTGTGTGCTGCTATGGTGATCAGTGAGCTGAGATAAGGCAGGGCTTCACCTAGCAAAGACTTATAGATGACCTGGAGCCAGTGGGTTTGGCGACGAAGTTGAAGCGAGGGCCAGCCAATGAGAGCATACAGGTCGCAGTGGTGGGTACTGTGATAGACTGCATCCAATTTGCTGAGTAGAGTGTTGGAGGCTATTTTGTGAATGACATCGCTGAAGTCAAGGATTGGTAGGATAGTCAGTTTTACGAGGGTATGTTTGGCAGCATGAGTGAAGGATGCTTTGTTGCGAAATAGGAAGCCAATTCTAGATTTAATTTCGGATTGGAGATGCTTAATGTGAGTCTGGAAGGATAGGTTACAGTCTAACCAGACACCTAGGTATTTGTAGTTGTCCACATATTCTAGGTCAGAACTGTCCAGAGTAGTGATGCTGGACGGGCGGGCGGGTGTGTGCAGCGATCGGTTGAAGAGCATGCATTTAGTTTTACTTGCATTTAAGAGAAGTTGGAGGCCACAGAATGAGTGTTGTATGGCATTGAAGCTCACCTGGAGGGTTGTTAACACAGTGTCCAAAGAAAGACCAGAAGTATACAGAATGGTCTCGTCTGCGTAGAGGTGGATCAGAGAATCACCAGCAGCAAGAGCGACATCATTGATATATACAGAGAAAAGAGTCGGCCCGGGAATTGAACCCTGTGGTTCCCCCATAGAGACCGCCAGAGGTCCGGACAACAGGCCCTCTGATTTGACACACTGAACTCTGTCTGAGAAGTAGTTGGTGAACCAGGCGAG
Source organism: Salvelinus namaycush (assembly GCF_016432855.1). Classification (NCBI taxonomy): domain Eukaryota; kingdom Metazoa; phylum Chordata; class Actinopteri; order Salmoniformes; family Salmonidae; genus Salvelinus; species Salvelinus namaycush. The sequence goes on along the minus strand of NC_052320.1, from coordinate 633,969 downwards.
GCAGTAATTTGAGAAACCAAGGCTGTTGAGTCTGCCGATAAGAATGTGGTGATTGACAGAGTTGAAAGCCTTGGCCAGATCAATGAATACGGCTGCACAGTATTGTCTCTTATCGATGGCGGTTATGATATCGTTTAGGACCTTGAGCGTGGCTGAGGTGCACCCATGACCAGCTCGGAAACCAGATTGCACAGCAGAGAAGGTACGGTGGGATTAGAAATGGTCGGTGATCTGTTCGTTAACTTGGCTTTTGAAGAGCTTAGAAAGGCAGGGTAGGATAGATATAGGTCTGTAGCAGTTTGGGTCTAGAGTGTCTCCCCCTTTGAAGAGGGGGATGACCGTGGCAGCTTTCCAAGAATAACCAGGAATCCTCTACTGACGGAATGAGGTCAATATCCTTCCAGGATTCCCGGGCCAGGTCGATTAGAAAGGCCTGCTGGCTGAAGTGTTTTATGGAGCGTTTGACAGTGATGAGGGGTGGTTGTTTGACCGCAGACCCATTACAGACACAGGCAATGAGGCAGTGATCGCTGAGATACTGGTTGAAGACAGCAGAGGTGTATTTGGAGGGCAGGTTGGTCAGATGATATCTATGAGGGTGCCCGTGTTTACGGATTTGGGGTTTTACCTGGTAGGTTCATTGATCATTTGTGTGAGATTGAGGGCATCTAACTTAGATTGTAGGATGGCCGGGTTGTTATTCATGTCCCAGTTTAGGTCACCTAACAGCACAAGCTCTGAAGATAGATGGGGGGCAATCAATTCACACATGGTGTTTGGGGCACAGAAGGTGGTCTATAGCAAGCAGCAACGGTGAGAGACTTGATTCTGGAAAGATGGATTTTTAAAAGTAGAAGCTCAAATTGTTTTGGCACAGACCTGGATAGTAAGACAGAACTCTGCAGGCTATCTCTGCAGTAGATTGCAACACCGCCCCCTTTGGCAGTTCTATCTTGTCGGAAAATGTTAGAGTTAGGGATGGAAATGTCCGGGTTTTTGGTGGCCTTCCTAAGCCAGGACTCAGACACGGCTAGGACATCCGGTTTGGCAGAGTGTGCTAAAGCACTAAATAAAACCAACTTAGGGAGGAGGCTTCTTAATGTTAACATGCATGAAACCAAGGCTTTTATGGTTACAGAAGTCAACAAATGAGAGCGCCTGGGGAATGGGAGTGGAGCTAGGCACTGCAGGGCCTGGATTAACCTCTACATCACCAGAGGAACAGAGGAGGAGTAGGATAAGGGTATGGCTAAAGGCTATAAGAACTGGTCGTCTAGTGCGTTCGGAACAGAGAGTAAAAGGAGCAGATTTCTGGGTGCGGAAGAATAGATTCAAGGCATAATGTACAGACAAGGGTATGGTAGGATGTGAATACAGTGGAAGTAAACCTAGGCATTGAGTGACGATGAGAGAGGTATTGTCTCTAGAGACACCATTTAAACCAGGTGAGGTCACCGCATGTGTGAGAGGTGGAACGAAAGGGTTTGCTAAGGCATATTGGCATGTTGTCTACGTGTCTGACTTTGAGGCTCTGTTTGTTAGTGTCTCAGCAACCTCACTTGCCACTCTACTCAAGATACAGACAGACATGATGAAAGCCCAATCTAGATCTAATCACCCAACTGGATGTTTCAGCTGATCAGTATAGTGACAAAGAGTCAGTGTTTTATCTACAGTACCCGAGGTAAATGTCTCAGTAGGATGACCCAGGCTGGGTCAGGCTGGCTGTCGACCTCTGAACTACCTTGTTGTGATACGATCCTGCTATCTGCGTCTTGTTACTCTCACTCCACTCCCCATCGTCGACGTTGAAAGCCATCTCTTCGCTTCCCATAAAATCTAAACAGTTGGACAGTAAGTAACTCAATCTCGAACTCATCATAACCCAGACAGATGGGTTCTATTCATTTTTGCAAAACATGTTCTAACCCCAGTCAGATGGCTACTGTCCAACCCTTATGGAATCATTATTGCACTCATAGACAGGACCGTTCTATACTTTTCCTATGCCTAAATACAATGCACATAGATTATTCAACCTAACCTATAACAGGATAATTACTACTCATACACTAATTATACAACAAAATGGGCCCAGGTCAATACGATCTACCAAAAGAACGAAAAGAAAGCAAACGTCGCAAACGGAATGAAACAGGGAGGGATCTACCTGCATTTGTCCAATAGAAAATCTTATTTTCATCGCAAAACGTTTTTCGTTTGAAGTAAACAGGTTCCATTGCAAAACATTTAGCAACAGACAAAACGTTTTGTAATGGAATCTAACTAATGAATACACCCCAGGAGACATCAATATCATGACATTTTCTGTTGCAGGCAAGAAGGAAATCAAAGGCCTACTCTACACAGACAACCACTGTTTATACCCTAAATGAGGAGATTTAGCATTCTGACGAAGAGGACAACCACTGTCCATGTTTATACCCTAAATGAGGAGATTTAGCATTCTGACGAAGAGGACAACCACTGTCCATGTTGATACCCTAAATGAGGAGATTTAGCATTCTGACGAAGAGGACAACCACTGTCCATGTTTATACCCTAAATGAGGAGATTTAGCATTCTGACGAAGAGGACAACCACTGTCCATGTTTATACCCTAAATGAGGAGATTTAGCATTCTGACGAAGAGGACAACCACTGTCCATGTTGATACCCTAAATGAAGAGATTCAGCATTCTGACGAAGAGGACCACCACTGTTCATGTTTATACCCTAAATGAGGAGATTCAGCATTCTGACGAAGAGGACAACCACTGTCCATGTATAATTCAGCATTTTGACGAAGAGGACAACCACTGTCCATGTTTAATTCAGCATTCTGACGAAGAGAACAACCACTGTCCATGTTGATACCCTAAATGAGGAGATTTAGCATTCTGACGAAGAGGACAACCACTGTCCATGTTGATACCCTAAATGAAGAGATTCACCATTCTGACGAAGAGGACAACCACTGTCCATGTTGATACCCTAAATGAAGAGATTCACCATTCTAACGAAGAGGACAACCACTGTCCATGTTGATACCCTAAATGAAGAGATTCACCATTCTGACGAAGAGGACAACCACTGTCCATGTTGATACCCTAAATGAAGAGATTCACCATTCTGACGAAGAGGACAACCACTGTCCATGTTGATACCCTAAATTAAGAGATTCAGCATTCTGACGAAGAGGACAACCACTGTCCATGTTTAATTCAGCATTCTGACGAAGAGGACCACCACTGTTCATGTTTATACCCTAAATGAGGAGATTCAGCATTCTGACGAAAAGGACAACCATTGTCCATGTATAATTCAGCATTTTGACGAAGAGGACAACCACTGTCCATGTTTAATTCAGCATTCTGACGAAGAGGACAACCACTGTCCATGTTGATACCCTAAATGAGGAGATTCACCATTCTGACGAAGAGGACAACCACTGTCCATGTTTATACCCTAAATGAGGAGATTCAGCATTCTGACGAAGAGGACAACCACTGTCCATGTTTAATTCAGCATTCTGACGAAGAGAACAACCACTGTCCATGTTGATACCCTAAATGAGGAGATTTAGCATTCTGACGAAGAGGACAACCACTGTCCATGTTGATACCCTAAATGAAGAGATTCACCATTCTGACGAAGAGGACAACCACTGTCCATGTTGATACCCTAAATGAAGAGATTCACCATTCTGACGAAGAGGACAACCACTGTCCATGTTGATACCCTAAATGAAGAGATTCACCATTCTGACGAAGAGGACAACCACTGTCCATGTTGATACCCTAAATGAAGAGATTCACCATTCTGACGAAGAGGACAACCACTGTCCATGTTGATACCCTAAATGAAGAGATTCAGCATTCTGACGAAGAGGACAACCACTGTCCATGTTTAATTCAGCATTCTGATGAAGAGGACCACCACTGTTCATGTTTATACCCTAAATGAGGAGATTCAGCATTCTGACGAAGAGGACAACCACTGTCCATGTTGATACCCTAAATGAAGAGATTCAGCATTCTGACGAAGAGGACAACCACTGTCCATGTTTAATTCAGCATTCTGACGAAGAGGACCACCACTGTTCATGTTTATAACCTAAATGAGGAGATTCAGCATTCTGACGAAGAGGACAACCATTGTCCATGTATAATTCAGCATTTTGACGAAGAGGACAACCACTGTCCATGTTTAATTCAGCATTCTGACGAAGAGGACAACCACTGTCCATGTTGATACCCTAAATGAAGAGATTCAGCATTCTGACGAAGAGGACCACCACTGTTGATACCCTAAATGAGGAGATTCACCATTCTGACGAAGAGGACAACCACTGTCCATGTTTATACCCTAAATGAGGAGATTCAGCATTCTGACGAAGAGGACAACCACTGTCCATGTTGATACCCTAAATGAGAAGATTCAGCATTCTGACGAAGAGGACCACCACTGTCCATGTTTAGCTGATGAGATCTCTGTTTGATGAGAATTATATATTTTTTAAATGTCTCACTATCCTTTTTTAATGTCGCTGTCTGTTCAGGATTCCCTAAAGCCCCTGGATAACAAAACAAGACCGCAGTGTTCAGTTCATCTCTGGAGCTTTAAGAAACAGATTGACCTATTCCCTTTAGAGAACTTCATTAAAAAGTAATTTCACAAAGCACTCGTAGCGTAAAAGGCCAGGGAATTCACTCACCATTGGAACAAATGCTCTGGGGATCTATAAACTGTCTGAGTGGCATATGATCGCTTATCTTTACCTCAGAGAGTGAGAGGTTGCAGGTAGACTGAGTCGCATTTCATTTTATTTTTATTTTACCTAAGAGGGAGATAGGCATTAGGCAGCAGACTGTCTTGTTGATTCTGGAGTGAGGAGAACGAGGAGAGCGAGGCAGTAGGTAGCAGAATGTCTTGTTGATTCTGGAGTGAGGAGAGCGAGGAGAGCGAGGCAGTAGTTAGCAGACTGTCTTGTTGATTCTGGAGTGAGGAGAGCGAGGCAGTAGGCAGCAGACTGTCTTGTAGATGCTGGAGTGAGGAGAGTGAGGAGAGCGAGGCAGTGGGCAGCAGACTGTCTTGTTGATGCTGGAGTGAGGAGAGTGAGGAGAGCGAGGCAGTAGGCAGCAGACTGTCTTGTTGATTCTGGAGTGAGGAGAGTGAGGAGAGCGAGGCAGTAGGCAGCAGACTGTCTTGTTGATTCTGGAGTGAGGAGAGCGAGGAGAGTGAGGCAGTAGGCAGCAGACTGTCTTGTTGATTCTGGAGTGAGGAGAGTGAGGCAGTACGCAGCAGACTGTCTTGTTGATTCTGGAGTGAGGAGAGCGAGGCAGTAGGCAGCAGACTGTCTTGTTGATGCTGGAGTGAGGAGAGCGAGGAGAGTGAGGCAGTAGGTAGCAAACTGTCTTGTTGATGCTGGAGTGAGGAGAGTGAGGAGAGCGAGGCAGTAGGCAGCAGACTGTCTTGTTGATTCTGGAGTGAGGAGAGTGAGGAGAGCGAGGCAGTAGGTATCAGACTGTCTTGTTGATTCTGGAGTGAGGAGAGTGAGGAGAGCGAGGCAGTAGGTAGCAGACTGTTTGTTGATTCTGGAGTGAGGAGAGCGAGGCAGTACGCAGCAGACTGTCTTGTTGATTCTGGAGTGAGGAGAGCGAGGCAGTAGGCAGCAGACTGTCTTGTTGATTCTGGAGTGAGGAGAGTGAGGAGAGCGAGGCAGTAGGTAGCAGACTGTCTTGTTGATGCTGGAGTGAGGAGAACGAGGAGAGCAAGGCAGTAGGTAGCAGAATGTCTTGTTGATTCTGGAGTGAGGAGAGCGAGGAGAGCGAGGCAGTAGTTAGCAGACTGTCTTGTTGATTCTGGAGTGAGGAGAGTGAGGAGAGCGAGGCAGTAGGCAGCAGACTGTCTTGTTGATTCTGGAGTGAGGAGAGTGAGGAGAGCGAGGCAGTAGGCAGCAGGCTGTCTTGTTGATGCTGGAGTGAGGAGAGTGAGGAGAGCGAGGCAGTAGGCAGCAGACTGTCTTGTTGATTCTGGAGTGAGGAGAGCGAGGAGAGTGAGGCACTAGGCAGCAGACTGTCTTGTTGATTCTGGAGTGAGGAGAGTGAGGCAGTAGGTAGCAGACTGTCGTGCTGATTCTGGAGTGAGGAGAGCGAGGAGAGCGAGGCAGTAGGCAGCAGACTGTCTTGTTGATTCTGGAGTGAGGAGAGTGAGGAGAGCGAGGCAGTAGGCAGCAGACTGTCTTGTTGATTCTGGAGTGAGGAGAGTGAGGCAGTAGGTAGCAGAGTGTCTTGTTGATGCTGGAGTGAGGAGAACGAGGAGAGCGAGGCAGTACGCAGCAGACTGTCTTGTTGATTCTGGAGTGAGGAGAGTGAGGAGAGCGAGGCAGTAGGCAGCAGACTGTTTTGTTGATGCTGGAGTGAAAAGAGTGAGGCAGTAGGCAGCAGACTGTCTTGTTGATGCTGGAGTGAGGAGAGTGAGGAGAGCGAGGCAGTAGGTAGCAGACTGTCTTGTTGATGCTGGAGTGAGGAGAGCGAGGAGAGCGAGGCAGTAGGTAGCAGACTGTCTTGTTGATTCTGGAGTGAGGAGAGCGAGGAGAGCGAGGCAGTAGGTAGCAGACTGTCTTGTTGATTCTGGAGTGAGGAGAGTGAGGAGAGAGAGGCAGTAGGTAGCAGACTGTCTTGTTGATTCTGGAGTGAGGAGAGTGAGGAGAGCGAGGCAGTAGGTAGCAGACTGTCTTGTTGATTCTGGAGTGAGGAGAGCGAGGCAGTAGGTAGCAGACTGTCTTGTTGATGCTGGAGTGAGGAGAGTGAGGAGAGCGAGGCAGTAGGTAGCAGACTGTCTTGTTGATTCTGAAGTGAGGAGAGTGAGGAGAGCGAGGCAGTAGGTAGCAGACTGTCTTGTTGATGCTGGAGTGAGGAGAGTGAGGAGAGCGAGGCAGTAGGCAGCAGACTGTCTTGTTGATTCTGGAGTGAGGAGAGTGAGGAGAGCGAGGCAGTAGGTAGCAGACTGTCTTGTTGATTCTGGAGTGAGGAGAGCGAGGCAGTAGGCAGCAGACTGTCTTGTTGATTCTGGAGTGAGGAGAGTGAGGAGAGCGAGGCAGTAGGTAGCAGACTGTCTTGATGATTCTGGAGTGAGGAGAGTGAGGAGAGCGAGGCAGTGGGCAGCAGACTGTCTTGTTGATTCTGGAGTGAGGAGAGTGAGGAGAGCGAGGCAGTAGGCAGTAGACTGTCTTGTTGATTCTGGAGTGAGGAGAGTGAGGAGAGCGAGGCAGTAGGCAGCAGACTGTCTTGTTGATTCTGGAGTGAGGAGAGTGAGGCAGTAGGTAGAAGACTGTCTTGTTGATTCTGGAGTGAGGAGAGTGAGGCAGGAGGCAGCAGACTGTCTTGTTGATTCTGGAGTGAGGAGAGTGAGGCAGTAGGTAGAAGACTGTCTTGTTGATTCTGGAGTGAGGAGAGTGAGGAGAGCGAGGCAGTAGGCAGCAGACTGTCTTGTTGATTCTGGAGTGAGGAGAGTGAGGAGAGCGAGGCAGAAGGCAGCAGACTGTCTTGTTGATGCTGGAGTGAGGAGAGTGAGGAGAGCGAGGCAGTAGGCAGCAGACTGTCTTGTTGATTCTGGAGTGAGGAGAGTGAGGAGAGCGAGGCAGTAGGCAGCAGACTGTCTTGTTGATGCTGGAGTGAGGAGAGTGAGGCACTAGGCAGCAGACTGTCTTGTTGATTCTGGAGTGAGGAGAGCGAGGAGAGCGAGGCAGTAGGCAGCAGACTGTCTTGTTGATTCTGGAGTGAGGAGAGTGAGGAGAGCGAGGCAGTAGGCAGCAGACTGTCTTGTTGATTCTGGAGTGAGGAGAGTGAGGAGAGCGAGGCAGTAGGCAGCAGACTGTCTTGTAGATGCTGGAGTGAGGAGAGTGAGGAGAGCGAGGCAGTAGGCAGCAGACTGTCTTGTTGATGCTGGAGTGAGGAGAGTGAGGAGAGCGAGGCAGTAGGCAGCAGACTGTCTTGTTGATTCTGGAGTGAGGAGAGTGAGGAGAGCGAGGCAGTAGGCAGCAGACTGTCTTGTTGATTCTGGAGTGAGGAGAGTGAGGAGAGCGAGGCAGTAGGCAGCAGACTGTCTTGTTGATTCTGGAGTGAGGAGAGTGAGGAGAGCGAGGCAGTAGGTAGCAGACTGTCTTGTTGATTCTGGAGTGAGGAGAGTGAGGAGAGCGAGGCAGTAGGCAGCAGACTGTCTTGTTGATGCTGGAGTGAGGAGAGTGAGGAGAGCGAGGCAGTAGGCAGCAGACTGTCTTGTTGATTCTGGAGTGAGGAGAGTGAGAACAGGTTTAGCCATAGGGCCTTTTGAGCCAGTGGACTGGAAGAAAGAGACAGAGAGAGAGAAAACACAGTGAGGATTGGTTGTGTGTGTATGTGTGTGTGTTAACCTTTTACTGCAGTGGGCTAAATCAGGGTCACGCAGAGTGCTTCTTGGTAGTCTTCAACAAATCTACTTTGAAACACAAGTATCCACCTCACACACACGGTTATGGGCTGAAAGACACCAGTACCATGTCAGAAATAGAGTTGAAATGCACTGTATTACATTTTGAGTTTGTATCCCAATATTACACTTTATATACATCACAGAAGACTGGAATATACACCCACAGTAAACATGTTTTAGGGAAAATATGATTCAGTCTCCCCCCCCCCTCCCCCAAAAAATTATCGTTGCATTTGAGCCCTTGCTATGGTGTGACCTACTGAATTATGCTTGTTAATTAAGCATGCCAATGTGTCGTGTGTCGCGTGTGTGTCGCGTGTGTGCGTGTGCGTGTACGTGTGCGTGTGCGTGCGTGTGCGTGCGTGTGTGCGCGTGCGCGCGTGCGTGCGTGTGTGTGTGTGTGTGTGTGTGTGTGTGTGTGTGTGTTTCTCGTGCAGGGAGAACTACATCCCAGCTAGCACATTTGGTTCCTTGGAAGTTGTGGGAACATACGTTTTTTGGTTTCCAATTGGTTCTGGGAACGAAGCCATACGTTTCCTGACAGGTAAAACGGAATGTTCTGTCACGTTCGTCGTATGAATCGGACCATGGCGCAGCGTGCTATGCGTACATTCTTTAATATATTAAGAATGAAACACTGAACAAACCAAAACAATAAAACGACACGTGAAGCTATACAAAACGAGTGCTGACATGCAACTACACATAGACAAGAGCCCACGAACACCAAAGGGAAAATGGCTACCTAAATATGATCCCCAATCAGAGACAACGATAAACAGCTGCCTCTGATTGGGAACCATATCAGGCAACCATAGACATACAAATCACCTAGACCTACATAAACCCTAGCCATACAAAAAACCCTACACAATACAAAAACGAACATACCCACCCTAGTCACACCCTGACCTAACCAAAATATAAAGAAAACAGAAATATCTCAGGTCAGGGCGTGACATGTTAATAAACATTCTGAGAATGGATGTGAAAATGTCACCTATTTTGTGAATGTAAATGTGTATGTTCCAGGGAGGTTCTGAGAACGTTTTACTATGGTTCCAGGGAGGTTCTGAGAACGTTTTACTCCGGTTCCCTGAAAGCTTTCCTGGGAGGTTTGTATTAATGTTCTGAGTACAGAAAATATAGGTTATTTGAAGGTAATTAAATATTGTTATGAGAAGATGTTTCAATAATGCTTTTAATAACACTGCTAGGAGCTTAACTGTTCTGAACTCCAAGCACAGATAGGACACATGGAAATGAATTTGCTTAGGCATTAATCACGCAAACATGTATTTATTATTGTGAACAGCGTCAGTGAGATTCAAACCTATTATTTTCTGTTCCCTATCCATGGAATGAGTCCACTGCACCACCAGGATGGAGCTAGCATGACATTTTCTTACTCATACAAAGCTGTTCATTATAGTCTATTCAAACAGACCTCGTTTTAAAAGGAAGCAAGCACTCATTACCATCAGGTTTGGCCAATCAGTGGGCCTTTCAGAGAGAGGTTTTATTTTTATGCTGAGAACAGAACTGTATATTTTTAAATAACATTCTTAGAATGTTGCTTATGTTTTCCTTGTGTTTTTTATGGAATGTGTTCTTGATGTTCTGAGAACATGATTTAAATAGAACCATGAGGAAACCTGCAGAGAACATTATGCCGAAGTCCTGAAATTCCCACAGAAGAAAGTTGTTTCTTCTTTTAGCAATACAAAATATAAACATACAAAAGACAATATAATTGCAGTTAACCTTTATTTAACTAGGCAAGTCAGTTTTAAGAAGAAATTCTTATTCACAATGACGGCCTACCCCCGGCCAAACTCAGACGACACTGGGCCAATTGTGAACCGCCCTATTTGGCTCCCAATCACAGCCGGATGTGGTACAGCCTGTAATCGAATAAAGGACTGTAGTGATGCTTTTTGCACTGAGATGCAATCCACAATATCACTCCTACCCAGACCCACCTGTTCTCACCCCTATCTCAGAGACACAAACATCCACAACATCACTGTCACGTTCCTGACCTATTGTTCCTTTTTCTTTTATTTATTTAGTTGGTCAGGGCGTGAGTTGGGGTGGGTTGTCTATGTGTGTTTTTCTATGTTGGGGTTTTTGTGTTCGGCCTGGTATGATTCTCAATCAGAGGCAGCTGTAGATTGTTCGTCCCTGATTGAGAATCATACTAAGGCAGCCGGTGTTTTCACGTGTGTTTTGTGGGTGGTTGTATCGCATGTCTGTGTTAGCACCACACGGGACTGTTTGCGGTTTGTCAAGTTTGTTGTTTTTGTATGTTAAGTGTTCAGTCTGTTTTCATTAAATAATCATGGACACTAACCACTCTGCATATTGGTCTGATCCTTCTCGCCTCTCCTCCTCGTCCGATGAGGAGGATTACGAAGACCGTTACAGAACCACCCACCAATCTAGGACCAAGCGGAGTGGAGAAGGGAGGCGACAGCAGTGGGAAAAAACCCAGGACTCCTGGACTTGGGAGGAGATCCTGGACGGCAAAGGACCCTGGGCTCAGCCAGGGGAATATTGCCGTCCCAAGGCGGAGCTGGAGGCAGCGAAGGCAGAGAGGCGCTGGTATGAGGAGGCAGCGCTGCGACGCGGTTGGGAGCCCGAGAGTCAGACCCCAAAATTTCTTGGGGGGGGCACACGAGGAGTGTGGCAAAGCCGGGTAGGATACCTGAGCCAACACCCCGTGCTTACCGTGGAGTGAGAGGGCTTCGTACTGGCCAGACACCGTGTTATGCGGTAAAGCGCACGGTGTCCCCAGTACGCGTGCTTAGCCCAGTGCGGGCTATTCCACCTCGCCGCACTGGTAGGGCTAGGTTGGGCATCGAGCCGGGTGTCATGAAGCCGGCCCAACGCATCTGGCCTCCAGTGCGTCTCCTCGGGCCGGCGTACATGGCACCAGCCTTACAGATGGTGTCCCCGGTTCGCCAGCATAGCCCAGTGCGGGCTATTCCACCTCGCCGCACTGGCAGGGCTACAGGGATCATTCAACCTGGTAAGGTTGGGGAGGCTCGGTGCTCAAGAGCGCGTGTCCTCCTTCACGGTCCGGTATACCCGGTGCCACCTCCAAGTACCAGTCCACCGGTGGCAGCCCCCCGCACCAGGCTGTCTCTCCGTCTTCTCTCTCCAGCTGCTCCCACCTGTCCAGCGCTGTCAGAGCCTTCCTCCTCTCCAGCGCAGCCAGTGTCTGAGCTGCCTGCCTTCCCAGCGCTGTCTGAACTGCCTGCCTTCCCAGCGCTCTCCGTCTGTTCCGAGCCGTCCAGCCAGGACCAGCCAGAGCCGTCCAGCCAGGACCAGCCAGAGCCGTCCAGCCAGGACCAGCCAGAGCCGTCCAGCCAGGACCAGCCAGAGCCGTCCAGCCAGGAGCTGCCAGAGCCGTCCAGCCAGGAGCTGCCAGAGCCGTCCAGCCAGGAGCTGCCAGAGCCGTCCAGCCAGGAGCTGCCAGAGCCGTCCAGCCAGGAGCTGCCAGATCCGTCCAGCCAGGATCCGCCAGAGCCGGTCAGCCAGGAGCTGCCAGATCCGTCCAGCCAGGATCCGCCAGAGCCGGCCAGCCAGGATCCGCCAGAGCCGGCCAGCCAGGATCCGCCAGAGCCGGCCAGCCAGGATCCGCCAGAGCCGGCCAGCCAGGATCCGCCAGAGCCGGCCAGCCAGGATCCGCCAGAGCCAGCCAGCCAGGATCCGCCCCTTAGTCCAGTGCTGCCCCTCAGTCCGGTGCTGCCCCTCAGTCCGGTGCTGCCCCTCAGTCCGGTGCTGCCCCTCAGTCCGGTGCTGCCCCTCAGTCCGGTGCTGCCCCTCAGTCCGGTGCTGCCCCTCAGTCCGGTGCTGCCTTTTGGTAGAGTGGGTTTGACATGGAGGGTGGCTATTGTCAGGAGACCACGGAAGCGGGGTTTGACTATGGTGGGTTGGGGACCACGACCAGCGCCAGAGCCGCCACCGTGGACAGACGCCCACCCAGACCCTCCCCTAGACTTTATGCTGGTGCGCCCGGAGTTCGCACCTTAAGGGGGGGGTTATGTCACGTTCCTGACCTATTGTTCCTTTTTCTTTTATTTATTTAGTTGGTCAGGGCGTGAGTTGGGGTGGGTTGTCTATGTGTGTTTTTCTATGTTGGGGTTTTTGTGTTCGGCCTGGTATGATTCTCAATCAGAGGCAGCTGTAGATCGTTTGTCCCTGATTGAGAATCATACTAAGGCAGCCGGGGTTTTCACGTGTGTTTTGTGGGTGGTTGTATCGCGTGTCTGTGTTAGCACCACACGGGACTGTTTGCGGTTTGTCAAGTTTGTTGTTTTTGTATGTTAAGTGTTCAGTCTGTTTTCATTAAATAATCATGGACACTAACCACTGCATATTGGTCTGATCCTTCTCGCCTCTCCTCCTCGTCCGATGAGGAGGATTACGACGACCGTTACAATCACTCCTGCCCAGAAACACATGTTCTCACCCTTATCTCAGAGACACAAACATCCACAACATCACTCCTGCACAGACCCACATGTTCTCACCCCTATCTCAGAGACACAAAATCAACAACATCACTCCTGCCCAGACCCACCTGTTCTCATCCCTATCTCAGAGACATAAACATCCACAACATCACTCCTGCCCAGAAACACCTGTTCTCACCCTTATCTCAGAGACATAAACATCCACAACATCACTCCTGCCCAGACCCACATGTTCTCACCCCTATGTCAGAGACACAAACATCCACAACATCACTCATGCCCAGACCCACATGTTCTCACCCCTATGTCAGAGACACAAACATCCACAACATCACTCCTGTCCAGACCCACCTGTTCTCACCCCTATCTCAGAGACACAAACATCCACAACATCACTCCTGTCCAGACCCACCTGTTCTCACCCCTATGTCAGAGACACAAACATCCACAACATCACTCCTGCACAGACCCACATGTTCTCACCCCTATCTCAGAGACACAAACATCCACAACATCACTCCTGCCCAGACCCACATGTTCTCACCCCTATCTCAGAGACACAAACATCCACATCATCACTCCTGCACAGACACACCTGTTCTCACCCCTATCTCAGAGACACAAACATCCACAACATCACTCCTGCCCAGAAACACATGTTCTCACCCCTATCTCAGAGACACAAACATCCACAACATCACTCCTGCACAGACCCACCTGTTCTCACCCCTATCTCAGAGACACAAACATCCACAACATCACTCCTGCCCAGAAACACATGTTCTCACCCCTATCTCAGAGACACAAACATCCACAACATCACTCCTGCCCAGGCCCACATGTTCTCACCCCTATGTCAGAGACACAAACATCCACAACATCACTCCTGCCCAGAAACACATGTTCTCACCCCTATCTCAGAGACACAAACATCCACAACATCACTCCTGCACAGACCCACATGTTCTCACCCCTATCTCAGAGACACAATCCACAACATCACTCCTGCACAGACCCACCTGTTCTCACCCCTATCTCAGAGACACAAACATCCACAACATCACTCCTGTCCAGACCCACCTGTTCTCACCCCTATCTCAGAGACACAAACATCCACAACATCACTCCTGCCCAGACCCACCTGTTCTCACCCCTATGTCAGAGACACAAACATCCACAACATCACTCCTGCCCAGAAACACATGTTCTCACCCCTATCTCAGAGACACAAACATCCACAACATCACTCCTGCACAGACCCACATGTTCTCACCCCTATCTCAGAGACACAAACATCCACAACATCACTCCTGTCCAGACCCACCTGTTCTCACCCCTATCTCAGAGACACAAACATCCACAACATCACTCCTGCCCAGACCCACCTGTTCTCACCCCTATCTCAGAGACACAAACATCCACAACATCACTCCTGCCCAGACCCACCTGTTCTCACCCCTATCTCAGAGACACAAACATCCACAACATCACTCCTGCCCAGGCCCACATGTTCTCACCCCTATCTCAGAGACACAAACATCCACAACATCACTCCTGCCCAGGCCCACATGTTCTCACCCCTATGTCAGAGACACAAACATCCACAACATCACTCCTGCCCAGAAACACATGTTCTCACCCCTATCTCAGAGACACAAACATCCACAACATCACTCCTGCACAGACCCACATGTTCTCACCCCTATCTCAGAGACACAATCCACAACATCACTCCTGCACAGACCCACCTGTTCTCACCCCTATCTCAGAGACACAAACATCCACAACATCACTCCTGCCCAGACCCACCTGTTCTCACCCCTATCTCAGAGACACAAACATCCACAACATCACTCCTGCACAGACCCACATGTTCTCACCCCTATCTCAGAGACACAAACATCCACAACATCACTCCTGCACAGACCCACATGTTCTCACCCCTATCTCAGAGACACAAACATCCACATCATCACTCCTGCACAGACCCACATGTTCTCACCCCTATCTCAGAGACACAAACATCCACATCATCACTCCTGCACAGACCCACATGTTCTCACCCCTATCTCAGAGACACAAACATCCACAACATCACTCCTGTTCCTCTGTTGCCCACGCTCTTTCAATATTTAGATCATGAATCATATGAGTTTTCCATTGTCTTAACAACGGCGGATTGATAGACAGTTTTTAAAATGTTTTTTTTTTCAAGATAATTTACGAGAAGAGTATCTTCCAAACCATTCGGTATGTCACTGCCCCCCTCATACGACATGTCTTGAAATATGCAGACATATTTACGTTGTAATAATTCTGACAGCCAAACTCCTAACTCCACCCATAACTTTTGGACTATATATCATTCCCAAAAGGCATGGATTATTGAGTCATTGTTAGTTTTACACTTAAGACTTGTGTCATTGTGGATTTAGTGTAAAAAAACTATACATTCGTTTATAATGGATTAAGCGTACATTTTCATTACCTGTAATTTTGTTTAGTTCTGTACCAACATTCCTTCAATTTTGTGCCAATATCAGTTATTTAAAAATATTACTTCCAAAAGTTTGTATTTTTCAGTTGGAATGGCTCTCTGCAAGGTTTTGAATATTTTACCAATCATATGAAAATATTTTTCTGATTCAAATTGGATTTCATCAAGATCGCTCTGATTTCTAAAATATTTGAAATTAAAATGTTGTGATATGAAACTTGTTGAATGTATTTGAAAATATCTACATCGGTGAGTCCATTTATGGAATGGAAATACATGTATTTCCTATTTACCAAGTCATTTATGGTTCCTATGCCTTACGTTTTCCATGTGGACTGTAACACCCGGATCTGTTTCACCTGTCTTTGTGATTGTCAACAAAACAAAGGAGATGCTCAGGGCCTTCAGGAAACAGCAGAGGGAGCACCCCCCCCCCCCCCCCCCCCCCATTCACATCGACGGGACAGTAGTGGAGAAGGTGGACAGTAGGCTCACATACCCCCCTATCCACATCGACGGGACAGTAGTGGAGAAGGTGGACAGTAGGCTCACATACCCCCCTATCCACATCGACGAGACAGTAGTGGAGAAGGTGGACAGTAGACTCACATACCCCCCTATCCACATCGACGGGACAGCAGTGGAGAAGGTGGACAGTAGGCTCACATACCCCCCTATCCACATCGACGGGACAGTAGTGGAGAAGGTGAGAAAGTAGGCTCACATACCCCCCTATCCACATCGACGGGACAGTAGTGGAGAAGGTGGACAGTAGACTCACATACCCCCCTATCCACATCGACGGGACAGTAGTGGAGAAGGTGGACAGTAGGCTCACATACCCCCCTATCCACATCGACGGGACAGTAGTGGAGAAGGTGGACAGTAGACTCACATACCCCCCTATCCACATCGACGGGACAGTAGTGGAGAAGGTGGACAGTAGACTCACATACCCCCCTATCCACATCGACGGGACAGTAGTGGAGAAGGTGAGAAAGTAGGCTCACATACCCCCCTATCCACATCGACGGGACAGTAGTGGAGAAGGTGGACAGTAGGCTCACATACCCCCTTATCCACATCGACGGGACAGTAGTGGAGAAGGTGGACAGTAGGCTCACATACCCCCCTATCCACATCGACGGGACAGTAGTGGAGAAGGTGGACAGTAGGCTCACATACCCCCCCATCCACATCGACGGGACAGTAGTGGAGAAGGTGGACAGTAGGCTCACATACCCCCCTATCCACATCGACGGGACAGTAGTGGAGAAGGTGGACAGTAGGCTCACATACCCCCTTATCCACATCGACGGGACAGTAGTGGAGAAGGTGGACAGTAGGCTCACATACCCCCTTATCCACATCGACGGGACAGTAGTGGAGAAGGTGGACAGTAGGCTCACATACCCCCCTATCCACATCGACGGGACAGTAGTGGAGAAGGTGGACAGTAGGCTCACATACCCCCCTATCCACATCGACGGGACAGTAGTGGAGAAGGTGGACAGTAGGGTCACATACCCCCCTATCCACATCGACGGGACAGTAGTGGAGAAGGTGGACAGTAGACTCACATACCCCCCTATCCACATCGACGGGACAGTAGTGGAGAAGGTGGACAGTAGGCTCACATACCCCCCTATCCACATCGACGAGACAGTAGTGGAGAAGGTGGACAGTAGACTCACATACCCCCCTATCCACATCGAAGAGACAGTAGTGGAGAAGGTGGACAGTAGACTCACATACCCCCCTATCCACATCGACGGGACAGTAGTGGAGAAGGTGGACAGTAGGCTCACATGCCCCCCTATCCACATCGACGGGACAGTAGTGGAGAAGGTGGACAGTAGACTCACATACCCCCCTATCCACATCGACGGGACAGTAGTGGAGAAGGTGGACAGTAGACTCACATACCCCCCTATCCACATCGACGGGACAGTAGTGGAGAAGGTGGACAGTAGGCTCACATACCCCCCTATCCACATCGACGGGACAGTAGTGGAGAAGGTGGACAGTAGACTCACATACCCCCCTATCCACATCGACAGGACAGTAGTGGAGAAGGTGGACAGTAGGCTCACATACCCCCCTATCCACATCGACGGGACAGTAGTGGAGAAGGTGGACAGTAGACTCACATACCCCCCTATCCACATCGACGGGACAGTAGTGGAGAAGGTGGACAGTAGGCTCACATACCCCCCTATCCACATCGACGGGACAGTAGTGGAGAAGGTGGACAGTAGACTCACATACCCCCCTATCCACATCGACGGGACAGTAGTGGAGAATGTGGACAGTAGACCCACATACCCCCCTATCCACATCGACGGGACAGTAGTGGAGAAGGTGGACAGTAGACTCACATACCCCCCTATCCACATCGACGGGACAGTAGTGGAGAAGGTGGAAAGTTTTAAGTTCCTCGGCGTACACATCACAGACAAACTGAACTGGTCCACCCACACAGACAGCGTTGTGAAGAAGGCGCAGCAGCGCCTCTTCAACCTCAGGAGGCTGAAGAAATTCGGCTTGTCACCAAAAGCACTCACTAACTTTTACAGATGCACAATCGAGAGCATCCTGTCGGGCTGTATCACCGCCTGGTACGGCAACTGCTCCGCCCACAACCGTAAGGCTCTCCAGAGGGTAGTGAGGTCTGCACAACGCATCACCGGGGATAAACTACCTGCCCTCCAGGACATCTAGACCGCCCGATGTCACAGGAAGGCCAAAAAGATCATCAAGGACAACAACCACCCGAGCCACTGCCTGTTCACCCCGCTATCATCCAGAAGGCGAGGTCAGTACAGGTGCATCAAAGCTGCGACCGAGAGACTGAAAAACAGCTTCCATCTCAAGGCCATCAGACTGTTAAACAGCCATCAATAACATTGAGTGGCTACTGCCAACATATTGACTCAAATCTCTAGCCACTTTAATAACTAAAAATTGGATGTAATAAATGTAACACTAGTCACTTTAAACAATGCCTGCCCCTGTTGGATTATTATATTGTTAATTCGATGTTGTTTGTATTTGGGTCTTACCTTCATACCTGATAGTGGACCAATTTATCGGTTCTGAAAAGCCAAGGATAGTTCCATGGGGGTTGTGTTTTTTTGATGGAGTTATATTGGTTCTTGTCAAATCTGTTTCATTTTCATAATATTATAAACTACATGGTTATTAATGTTATTTCTATCCTTTGACAATAGATACGTGAAAAGATTCTGGGTGTGAGTATGCACATCTTCAGTACTTACCCATTGTTCCTCTTTAGTGTATTTTATTAACAATATGTCTCCAATAAAAGCCTTAGGTGGTTAGTTGATACAATTCCAAGTCTTGAAGGTTAAAACAGACAAACAAACCCTCAGACTTAGAAAGTTGTTAAACGTTTTGTTTTTAATTCAGAGTTTTATTAAATAAACATATTTATTTATAAAGTTGTTTGTTTTTAATTCAGAGTTTTATTTGCTCATATAAAGTTGAAAGGTTCCAAAAGTTTTGAATAGAAAAAGCCATTCAAAACAGTCAACAGCCTTTTCAGTGTCTACAGCCATTACTGATAAACATATAATAACATTTTTAGGGTATTAAACTGAAACACGTTCTTGTATTTCTTTTGTAAATGTCTATTTTTAATAAACCCTGTTTGATATGTATCAAGTCGGGTAGGACTTCTGCCATTCGGTTGCTTATGAGCTTTGTTATGATTTTATTGTTGCAATTTTTTAAACTTGTGGGTCTGTAACTCTCCAAATTTTCTTGGTTTAAATGTAACTAAATGAACGGTTTGATACATGAACTAGGAAGCACTGGATTGAGTGACGTTTGTTGTCATTTTTGTAAATATGGGTGCTACTATGTCCTGGTGCTTTTCTCCGCGTGAGTGTTTTAACAATGTCTAAGATGTATTTTTGGTGATTACTTTTTGTCTGCTGATAGCTGCTGCAGGATAGTCGAGTCTAAGAAGGCTGTTGGGTCAGTCCCACTGTTGAGTAATTCTGATTTACATAGATTTTCATCGATTTAAAAATTGTCATTAATCGCATTGTTTCTATTTAATGTATTTGTATCTTTATGATTAAAAATTAACTGGTTTGTCTTTGTAAGGGCTGTGAGATGTTTATCAGGTTTAGTTTCCATTAAAACGTTTGCTTTATTTGAGTTTAAACTGTAGTTGTCTCACTTAAAAACTTCTTCGGGATCGGTGTCCCTTCCACAGGACGTTTGAGCTAACGTAGGCTAATGCTATTAGCATGACGTTGTAAGTAACAAGAACATTTCCCAGGACATAGACATATCTGATATTGGCAGAAAGCTTAAATATATATATATTTTTACCTTTATTTAACTAGGCAAGTCGGTTAAGAACATATTTTTATTTTCAATGATTGCCTAGGAACAGTGGGTTAACTGCCTTGTTCAGGGGTAGAATGACAGGTTTTTACCTTGTCAGCTCTGGGTTTAGATCTTGCAACCTTTCGGTTTCTAGGCCAATGCTCTAACCACTAGGCTACCTGCCACCCCAGTTTATCTAACTGCACTGTCCAATTTACAGTAGCTATTACAGTGAAATAATACCATGCTATTGTTCGAGGAGAGTGCACAGCTTTGAACATGAAAATGAATGAATAAACAAATTAGGCATATTTGGGCAGTCTTGACACAAATGTTTTAACTGAAATACAATGGTTCATTTGATCAGTCTAAAACTTTGCACATACATGGCTGCCATCTAGTGGCCAAAATCTAAATTGCAGCTGGGCTGGAATAATACATTATGGCATTTCTCTTGCATTTCAAAGATGATGGTACAAAAAAATACAAAATATTGGTTAGTGTTTTCTTTGTATTATCTTTTACCAGATCTTTTGTGTTATATTCTCATACATTCCTTTCACATTTCCACAAACTTCAAAGTTTTTCCTTTCAAATGGTACCAAGAATATGCATATCCTTGCTTCAGGGCCTGAGCTACAGACAGTTAGATTTGGGTATGTCATTTTAGGCAAAAAAATTGATAAAAAGGTCCAATCCTTAATTTTAAGTAAAATATCATTTTCCTGCTTAAGTTCAGACATTTTATTTTCTTCTTCTTCTTCTTCACCTTTCTTTAATTATAATTTCTACCTCAGATGTAACTTTTGACTATCTTTATGATTATTATTCCCCTAATGTGCAATTTAACAGCGTCCCATGTTCTGAGAAGGTTCTGAGAAGGTTCTAAGAACCTGACTCTACTGGGAGGTTTTAGGGGCAGAAGGTGGGCCTGGCCTTCCGGGATGTACTGGGAGGTTTTAGGGGCAGAAGGTGGGCCTGGCCTTCCGGGATGTACTGGGTGGTTTTACAGGCAGAAGGTGGGTTGTCAGCCAGAGACTGGCAGCGGATGAGAGAATTGGAACGGTTGTTGTGAAGAAACAGGTTGATAGTAGAGGATATACGGTGCACAGAGGATTGGAGCCGTGAGGATTGGAGCCGTGAAGTTTAGCCTGTATTGTGTCTTCTCCTATTAGGAGAAGGCCTCTCCTCCAATTGGCTTGAGGTAGCTATTTAGAAGGTCAAAAAACTAGTGGCGATTAGCAGAGAGAGAGAGATAGAATCCATAGAATCTAACCACTTCACGAAGAGTCTCCAAAACAGAGATGTATGGATAAACCACTTCTCCAATCTTTTTGGCGCTACAACAAAGAACAAATAGCAAAATCATATACATGATCAAATAAAAAATGTTAGAATCAACTATTAAAAGACTACCAGAACCCACTGGATTCTCCAATTCCAATGAATGAACCACAGCACCAAATACAAACTCTCCTCCCAAAAAGGCCTGTGGTATTGATGGTATCCTAAATGAAATGATAAAATATACAGACCACAAATTCCAATTAACTATACTTAAACTTTTTAACATCATCCTCAGTTCTGGCATCTTCCCCAATATTTGGAACCAAGGACTGATCACCCCAATCCTCAAAAGTGGAGACAAATTTGACCCCAATAACTACCGTGGGATATGAGTCAACAGCAACCTTGGGAAAATCCTCTGCATTATCACTAACAGCAGACTCGTACATTTCCTCAGTTAATAAAGCAATGTACTGAGCAAATGTCAAACCGTATTTTTACAAAATGACCGTACGACAGACCACGTATTCACCCTGCATACCCTAATTGACAAACAAACCAAAACAAAGGCAAAGTCTTCTCATGCTTTGTTGATAAAAAAAAAGCTTTTGACTCAATTTGGCATGAGGGTCTGCTATACACATTTATGAAAAGTGGTGTTAGGGAAAAAAAATATGACATTATAAGATCCATGTACATAATCAACAAGTGTGTGGTTAAAATTGTCCAAAAACACACACATTTCTTTCCAAAGGGCTGTTAGGTGAGACAGGGATGCAGCTTGAGCCCCACCCTCTTCAACATAAATATCAACAAAATGGCGAGGGCACTAGAACATTCTGCAGCACCCGGCCTCACCCTACTAGAATCTGAAGTCAAATGTCTACTGTTTGCTGATGATCTGGTGCTCCTGTCACCAACCAAGGAGGTCCTACAGCAGAACCTAGATCTTCTGCACAGATTCTGTAAGACCTGGGCCCTGACAGTAAATCTCAGTAACAAAAAATAACGGTGTTCCAAAAAAGGTCCAGTTGCCAGGACCACAAATACAAATTCCATCTAGACACCACCTCGGCCTAAACATCAGCACCACAGTTAACTTCCACAAAGATGTGGAAAAAAAACGAAATCAGTTATAGAACCCATTGCCCTTTATGGTTGTGAGGTCTGGGGTCCGTTAACCAACCAAGAATTCACAAAATGGGACAAACACCAAATTGAGACTGCATGCAGAATTTTGCAAAAATTTCCTTTGTGTACAACGCAAAACACCAAATAATGCATGCAGAGCAGAATGAGGCCGATACCCGCTGATGATCAAAATCCAGAAAAGAGATGTCAAATTCTACAACCACCTAAAAGGAAGCGATTCCCAAACCTTCCATAACAAAGCCATCACCTACAGAGAGATGAACCTGGAGAAGAGTCCCCTAAGCAAGCTGGTCGTGGGACTCTGTTCACAAACACAAACAGACCCCACAGAGCCCCAGGACAGCAACACAATTTGAACCAACCAAATCACGAGAAAACAAAAAGATAATTGCTTGACACATTGAATGTTTAGCCCATCTGGTTCCATGTTGGCTCTATCAGGAGGCCCAGAAACAAGTTTCAGCCCTGAGGCCCATTATGTGTAGTATTGACTAGTCTCTCTTCATGCCTGGATAATGCCATGGAGGCGCCATGAAGGTTTTGCCTGTAATTGGCTACGGTCACCTGGGGACCACTGGGAGAGGTGGGGTACACACAAACAGAATCATACATAAACAGACACAGACACAGACACGAGGACCAGGAGGAGGGAATCGAGATGAAAAGCATAGTCAATTAATCTCAAAGGTTACCTGCCTACCTGCTGGTCTGTGCGTTTGTGTGTTTGTGTGTGTGCGTGTGGCCTGATATGGGAGAAAATGACACCCAGACACACACACACACACACACACACACACACACACACACACACACACACACACACACACACACACACACACACACACACACACACACACACACACACACACACACACCGTTTGGAGGGTTGAGGGCTGAGGGGACAACACAGCAGGCCTGACACACATTCATTAAAGCTGTGTAAACTCCTCGTACAAAACCATCTTGATCTTGCGAGATCCCATTCGCTACGAACCGAATGTGAGCTCGGCGAGATCGAGATGGTTCAACCGAGGCTAGTAAACCCCTACACACATTCAGACATGCTGCTACAGAAGTCACGGCCCGTTTGGAAACTATTATAATGAGTGTTGAATAAAAACATATTTGTGACAGACGTGTGACTTATACTGTCTTGCAGGAGAGGTTAGTGGTTAGAGGTTATAGGTTAGAGGTTAGTGGTTAGAGGTTATAGGTTAGTGGTTAGAGGTTAGAGGTTAGAGGTTAGAGGTTAGTGGTTAGTGGTTAGTGTTTATAGGTTAGTGGTTATAGGTTAGAGGTTAGAGGTTATAGGTTAGTGGTTAGTGTTTATAGGTTAGTGGTTATAGGTTAGAGGTTAGAGGTTATAGGTTAGTGGTTAGAGGTTAGAGGTTAGTGGTTAGTGGTTAGTGGTTAGTGGTTATAGGTTAGTGGTTAGTGGTTAGAGGTTATAGGATAGTGGTTAGTGGTTAGTGGTTAGTGGTTAGTGGTTAGAGGTTAGAGGTTATAGGTTAGTGGTTAGAGGTTAGAGGTTAGAGGTTATAGGTTAGTGGTTAGAGGTTATAGGATAGTGGTTAGTGGTTAGTGGTTAGTGGTTCGTGGTTATAGGTTAGTGGTTAGTGGTTAGAGGTTATAGGATAGTGGTTAGTGGTTAGTGGTTAGTGGTTATAGGTTATAGGTTAGTGGTTAGTGGTTAGAGGTTATAGGTTAGTGGTTAGTGGTCAGAGGTCAGTGGTTAGTGGTTATAGGTTAGTGGTTAGTGGTTAGTGGTTATAGGTTAGTGGTTAGTGGTTAGTGGTTATAGGTTAGTGGTTAGTGGTCAGAGGTTAGTGGTTATAGGTTAGTGGTTAGTGGTTATAGGTTAGCGGTTAGTGGTTAGTGGTTATAGGTTAGTGGTTAGAGGTTAGTGGTTAGTGTTAGTGGTTATAGGTTAGTGGTTAGTGGTCAGAGGTTAGTGGTTAGTGGTTATAGGTTAGTGGTTATAGGTTAGTGGTTAGTGGTTATAGGTTAGTGGTTAGTGGTTAGTGGTTATAGGTTAGTGGTTATAGGTTAGTGGTTATAGGTTAGTGGTTAGTGGTTAGAGGTTAGAGGTTAGTGGTTAGTGTTTATAGGTTAGTGGTTATAGGCTAGTGGTTAGTGGTTAGAGGTTAGTGGTTAGTGGTTAGTGGTTAGAGGTTATAGGTTAGTGGTTAGTGGTTAGTGGTTAGAGGTTAGTGGTTAGTGGTTATAGGTTAGTGGTTATAGGCTAGTGGTTAGTGGTTAGAGGTTAGAGGTTAGTGGTTATAGGTTAGTGGTTATAGGTTAGTGGTTAGTGGTTATAGGTTAGTGGTTAGAGGTTATAGGTTAATGGTTAGTGGTTAGAGGTTAGTGGTTAGTGGTTATAGGTTAGTGGTTAGTGGTTATAGGTTAGTGGTTATAGGCTAGTGGTTAGTGGTTAGAGGTTAGTGGTTAGTGGTTAGAGGTTAGTGGTTATAGGTTAGTGGTTAGAGGTTATAGGTTAGTGGTTAGTGGTTAGAGGTTATAGGTTAGTGGTTAGTGGTTAGTGGTTATAGGTTAGTGGTTAGTGGTTATAGGTTAGTGGTTAGAGGTTAGTGGTTATAGGTTAGTGGTTATAGGTTAGTGGTTATAGGTTAGTGGTTAGTGGTTAGTGGTTAGTGGTTAGTGGTTAGATGTTAGTGGTTAGTGGTTAGTGGTTATAGGTTAGTAGTTATAGGTTAGTGGTTATAGGTTAGTGGTTATAGGTTAGTGGTTAGTGGTTAGTGGTTAGTGGTTAGAGGTTAGTGGTTATAGGTTAGTGGTTATAGGTTAGTGGTTATAGGTTAGTGGTCAGAGGTTAGTGGTTAGTGGTTATAGGTTATAGGTTAGTGGTTAGTGGTTAGAGGTTAGAGGTTAGTGGTTAGTGGTTATATGTTAGTGGTTAGTGGTTAGAGGTTAGAGGTTAGAGGTTAGTGGTTAGAGGTTAGTGGTTAGTGGTTAGTGGTTATAGGTTAGTGGTTAGTGGTTAGTGGTTAGTGGTTAGTGGTTAGTGGTTCTAGGTTAGTGGTTATAGGTTAGTGGTTATAGGTTAGTGGTTAGTGGTTAGTGGTTAGAGGTTAGTGTTTAGTGGTTAGTGGTTATAGGTTCGTGGTTAGTGGTTATAGGTTAGAGGTTAGTAGTTATAGGTTAGTAGTTATAGGTTAGTGGTTATAGGTTAGTGGTTAGTGGTTAGTGGTTATAGGTTAGTGGTTATAGGTTATAGGTTAGTGGTTAGTGGTTAGTGGTTAGTGGTTAGTGGTTAGAGGTTAGTGGTTAGAGGTTAGTGGTTATAGGTTAGTGGTTAGTGGTTAGTGGTTATAGGTTATAGGTTATAGGTTAGTGGTTATAGGTTAGTGGTTAGTGGTTAGTGGTTATAGGTTATAGGTTAGTGGTTATAGGTTAGTGGTTAGTGGTTAGTGGTTAGTGGTTATAGGTTAGTGGTTATAGGTTAGAGGTTAGTGGTTAGTGGTTAGTGGTTATAGGTTAGTGGTTATAGGTTATAGTTTAGTGGTTATAGGTTCGAGGTTAGTGGTTAGTGTTATAGGTTAGTGGTTATAGGTTAGTGGTTATAGGTTAGTGGTTATAGGTTAGTGGTTAGTGGTTAGTGGTTAGAGGTTAGTGGTTAGTGGTTAGTGGTTAGTGGTAAGTGGTTATAGGTTAGTGGTTATAGGTTCGTGGTTAGTGGTTATAGGTTAGAGGTTAGTAGTTATAGGTTAGTAGTTATAGGTTAGTGGTTATAGGTTAGTGGTTATAGGTTAGTGGTTAGTGGTTAGTGGTTAGTGGTTAGTGGTTAGTGGTTATAGGTTAGTGGTTATAGGTTAGTGGTTAGTGGTTAGTGGTTAGTGGTTAGTGGTTATAGGTTAGTGGTTATAGGTTAGAGGTTAGTGGTTAGTGGTTAGTGGTTAGAGGTTAGTGGTTAGAGGTTAGTGGTTAGTGGTTATAGGTTAGTGGTTAGTGGTTAGTGGTTATAGGTTATAGGTTATAGGTTAGTGGTTATAGGTTATAGGTTAGTGGTTAGTGGTTATAGGTTAGTGGTTATAGGTTATAGGTTAGTGGTTAGAGGTTAGAGGTTAGAGGTTAGTGGTCAGTGGTTAGTGGTTATAGGTTAGTGGTTATAGGTTAGTGGTTATAGGTTGATGGTTATAGGTTAGTGGTTAGAGGTTAGTGGTCAGTGGTTAGTGGTCAGTGGTTAGTGGTTATAGGTTAGTGCTTATAGGTTAGTGGTTAGTGGTTATAGGTTAGTGGTTAGAGGTTAGTGGTTAGAGGTTAGTGCTTATAGGTTAGTGGTTAGTGGTTAAAGGTTAGTGGTTAGAGGTTAGTGGTTAGAGGTTAGTGGTTAGTGGTTATAGGTTAGTGGTTAGTGGTTAGTGGTTAGTGGTTATAGGTTAGTGGTTAGTGGTTAGTGGTCAGTGGTTAGTGGTTATAGGTTAGTGGTTAGTGGTTAGTGGTTATAGGTTAGTGGTTAGTGGTTAGTGGTTAGTGGTTAGTGGTTAGTGGTTATAGGTTAGTGGTTAGTGGTTAGTGGTCAGTGGTTAGTGGTTATAGGTTAGTGCTTATAGGTTAGTGGTTAGTGGTTATAGGTTAGTGGTTAGAGGTTAGTGCTTAGTGGTTAGAGGTTAGTGCTTATAGGTTAGTGGTTAGTGGTTATAGGTTAGTGCTTATAGGTTAGTGGTTAGTGGTTATAGGTTAGTGGTTAGAGGTTAGAGGTTAGTGGTTAGAGGTTCGTGGTTAGTGGTTATAGGTTAGTGGTTAGAGGTTAGTGTTTAGAGGTTTGTGGTTAGAGGTTAATTGTTTGTGGTTAGAGGTTAATGGTCATAGGTTAATGTCCATAGGTTAGAGGTTAATGGTCATAGGTTAATGGTCATAGGTTAGAGGTTAATAGTTAGAGATAATAGGTTAGTGGTTAGAGGTTAGAGGTTAGTGGTTAGGTGTTAGAGGTTAGGTGTTATAGGTTAGTGGTTAGAGGTTAATGGTCAAAGGTTAGAGGTTAATAGTTAGAGGTTAATGGTTAGTGGTTAGTGGTTAGTGGTTAGAGGTTAGTGGTTAGCGGTTAGAGGTTATAGGTTAGGTGTTAGAGGTTAGTGGTTATAGGTTAGTGGTTAGAGGTTAATGGTCATAGGTTAGAGGTTAATGGTTAGAGGTTAATGGTCATAGGTTAGAGGTTAATGGTTATAGGTTAGTGGTTAGAGGTTAGTGGTTAGCGGTTAGCGGTTAGAGGTTATAGGTTAGTGGTTAGTGGTTAGGAGGTTAGTGGTTATTGGTTAGAGGTTAGTGTTTAGTGGTTAGGAGGTTAGTGGTTAGTGGTTAGAGGTTAGGTGTTATAGGTTAGTGGTTAGTGGTTATAGGTTAGTGGTTAGAGGTTAAGGGTTAAGGGTTAGAGGTTAGTGGTTAGGTGTTATAGATTAGTGGTTAGTGGTTGGGTGTTATATGTTAGTGGTTATAGGTTAGTGGTTAGAGGTTAAGGGTTAAGGGTTAAGGGTTAAGGGTTAAGGGTTAAGGGTTAGAGGTTAGTGGTTAGTGGTTAGGTGTTATAGGTTAATTAAGGGTTAGTGGTTAGTGTCCAAATAGATAACAGAGCCAGTCCTGTCAAGTTGTTTCTGGTGGCTGTGAGTAGTAAACGTATAACCCTCATCCACACAACCCTGCCGAAGGCCCTCACAGTGTCAGAGTGAGTGAGTGAGTGAGTGAGTGAGTGAGTGAGTGAGTGAGTGAGTGAGTGAGTGAGTGAGTGAGTGAGTGAGTGAGTGAGTGAGTGAGTGAGTGAGTGAGTGAGTGTGCGTGCGCTTCTGGTGGCGGTAAGAGGAGGTGTGACAACCTTTCCTCCCCCCATCCAATCTTGTAGAATGCTGGTCCTTTAGAGAAATGGTTGACTACCCCCCCAAACAGTAAATATTTGTGTTTGTAGCCCCACACAAACACATCTGGTTCCACCTGGTTTAACTAGTCAAATCATTAGCTAACTAGTTTATTAACTAGTCAAATGATTTAGCTAACTAGTTAAATAGTCTGAGGCTACAACTACTGTTGAAAGACTGTACTTTTAATTTCTCAGAGGGTTGCACAATTCTGGGAACTTTCCCCAAATTCCCATGTTTTTCAGAATTCTAGGTTGGAAGATTCCCCGGAATTGTGAGGGAATAAGAAGGACAACCTGGAATTCACCGAACAGGAATACTGGAAAATTTAGGGAATTTGGGGAATACATTTTACAAGCGTAGTTTGTTCTGACGAATCTTCCCTTCTGAACAGACTGGTAAGAATCACTGTTTTACTGTGGACTAAGTGTTCAGGGCTAGATATATGGTTTGAGATCCAGGGTTGACTCACAGAGGAAGTCAGCAACTCCATCTAACACTATGGGTGCATCTGAAATGGAACCATATTCCCTAGTACACTACCCTATAGGCCCTGGTCAAAGATAGTGCATGAAGGGAATGTTGTTGAGGATGTTATTTATTGTGGTTTTTTCCCCCCTCCCTTATCCCGCCCAAGGGAGAGACAGTCAGGGCCTCTGCATTAACACAATGCTCGCCATGGCAACGAGGCTGAGCACTGGATAAGTCCATTCTCTTATGCTTTGTTTATTTTTGGTCTGCTGTAGTGGGGTCTGCTGTAGTGGGGTCTGCTGTAGTGGGGTCTGCTGTAGTGGGGTCTGCTGTAGTGGGGTCTGCTGTAGTGGAGTCTGCTGTAGTGGGGTCTGCTGTAGTGGGGTCTGCTGTAGTGGAGTCTGTTGTAGTGGGGTCTGTTGCAGTGGGGTCTGCTGCAGTGGGGTCTGCTGTAGTGGAGTCTGTTGTAGTGGGGTCTGCTGTAGTGGGGTCTGCTGTAGTGGAGTCTGTTGTAGTGGGGTCTGCTGCAGTGGGGTCTCCTGTAGTGGGGTCAGCTGTAGTGGGGTCTGCTGTAGTGGAGTCTGCTGCAGTGGGGTCTCCTGCAGTGGGTCTGTTATTGCTGTGTGTGGGGGGTTAATGTTTTTTCAACCTTTAATTTTCTCCATGTCTACTAAGGTGACTGTAAACACCCCAAAAATAATATAGTATAGGATACTCTACATGTATATAGTATTTACTATATACAGTAAAAATACTGTGGTATTGTTATTACTACTCATTCAAGGGTTTTTCTTTATTCATCCTATTTTCTGCTTTGTGGAATAATAGTGAAGACATCAAAACTATGAAATCACACATATGGAATCATGTAGTAACCAAAAAAAAGTGTTAAAAAAATCAACATTTATTTTAGATTCGCCAAAGTAGCCACCCTTTGCCTTGATGACAGCTTTGCACACCTTAGGCATTCTCTCAACTAGCTTCACATGGAATGCTTTTCCAACAGTCTTGAAGGAGTTCCCACATATGCTGAGCACTCTTTGGCTGCTTTTCCTCTTCGCTCACTACAGTGAATACTAAAGTGTTTTTGCAGACTTTACTGTAATATTCACTGTAGTGTTTTTGCAGACTTTACTGTAATATTCACTGTAGTGTTTTTGCAGACTTTACTGTAATATTCACTGTAGTGTTTTTGCAGACTTTACTGTAATATTCACTGTAGTGTTTTTGCAGACTTTACTGTAATATTCACTGTAGTGTTTTTAGCAGACTTTTTCCTCAAGTATTCAATATAGTGTTTTGTGGACTAGGAAGAAGGATAACTGTAGTGATGGAAGCTATATAAAAAATGAGCCTCCTCACAGGGCACTGTGGCAATTCAACGTCTATTCTAAGTTGGTTCAAAAGTAATTTAATTTAAATGACGTGGAAACAATGTTGATCCAACCAGTGGGTCGGCGATAAATGGGTAGTGTAAAGGAAAGTGCACTTAGACTGATGTCATCACCATGCCCACGCAACGGTGCCTGTGTGTGTGTGTCTGTGGGACTGATGTCGTCACCTGTAGCCCACGTTGCCAGTTCCGAGAGCAGTGTGGGGGTGTTGCCATAGAAACCATTGAATGGTAACGAGCAGAGCGCCTCCACCACCCAGCGTGTAACCAGATAGAAGCAGATCATGTAACGTAAAACTATTCAACTGTATTCCTACGGCAGATCTCTCAAGTTATTGCAGGAGTGCTGGACATTTTTTTCGACATGAGATTATTCTAGAAAAAGAACACACACAGCGTATACATTTCAGAAACGTTTTAACCAACTCATCTGTAAAATCAAATCAAATTTTAGTTGTCACGTGCCTTGTAAAACAACAGGTGAAAACTAACAGGGAAATGCTGATTTAGGGGTCCTTTTCCAACAACGCAGAGTTGAAGATAATTTTTTAAAAATAGTGACAAGGAATAAATAGTAAATTAATAACGAATAACAATAACGAGAAAAAATAACATGACTATCTACAGGGAGTACCAGTACCGACTCGATGTGCAAGGGTACGAGGTAAGTGAGGTTGCTATGTATACTATGTACTGCTGAGTTACAGTTCATAGAGTAATCAGTCGATTGGAATAAATTAATTAGGCCCTAATCTATGGATTTCACATCACTGGGAATACAGATATGTATCTGTTGGTCACAGACACCTTAAAACAAAAGATAGGGGTGTGGATCAGAACACCAGTAAGTACAGTTGAAGTCGGAAGTTTACATACACTTAGGTTGGATTCATTAAAACTCGTTTTTCATCCACTCCACTAATTTCTTGTTAACAAACTATAGTTTTGGCAAGTTGGTTAGGGCATCTGCTTTGTGCATGACACAAGTCATTTTTCCAACAACTGTTTACAGAAAGATTATTTAACTTATTATTCACTGTATCACAATTCCAGTGGGTCAGAAGTTTACATACACTAAGTTGACTGTGCCTTTAAACAGCTTGGAAAATTCCATAAAATTATGTCATGGCTTTAGAAGCTTCTGATAGGCTAATTGACATAATTTGAGTCAATTGGAGGTGTACCTGTGGATGTATTTCAAGGCCACCTTCAAACTCAGTGCCTCTTTGCTTGACATCATATGAAAATCAAAAGAAATCAGCATAGACCAGCATAGAAAAATTGGAGACCACCACAAGTCTGGTTCATCCTCGGGAGTAATTTCCAAATGCCTGAAGGTACCACGTTCATCTGTACAAACAATAGTACGCAAGTATAAACACCATGGGACCATGCAGCCGTAATACCGCTCAGGAAGGAGACGCGTTCTGTCTCCTAGAGAAGCCGCTCCTCCAAAGATATAATTCTCTGGGCCTAATTCAGATAATGCATGTCATAACAAGATGCCCAGCGCTTCAAGCCAAGCTTCCTCCACCCTCTCTCAATGTCAACCGCAACATTTCAGTAGCATCACGTGCCCTACACTGGTCTGTCCATAGTGACAGGCAGCACAGTGTACAGTGTGTGTTCGTCTTTCATTATGACTAAAGCATGCTGTCAAGACAAAATAAAATGAGCTCTTAATTAACAACTTTCTTACGCAGATTAAATAGCTTACCTGCTCCACCTCAAGCTGCCCTATCCACAATGATTTGTGAAGTAATTTAATGTCAAGCTAAATGTAAAAAAATATATTAAAAAACTCTAAGGTTTAAAAGAAAAAGAAAGGAATGATATAAACCAGTACTTTTTTTTGTTTCTAACCAGTTCAGAACAGTGGGACAGAACAAAGATAAAATAAATGGGTCTGTTCAGAACGAAACAAGTGGAAAATAATTTTGGTTCCAAGCTTCTTAACCTTATGAGTCTTGATGCACCCGTGTGTCAATCTAACAGAAAACAAACCGTTAAAACAAACCGTTAAAACAAACCGTTAAAACAAACAGTTAAAACAAACCGTTAAAACAAACCGTTAAAACAAACCGTTAAAACAAACAGTTAAAACAAACAGTTAAAACAAACAGTTAAAACAAACCGTTAAAACAAACAGTTAAAACAAACCGTTAAAACAATCAAAATCCATAAATGATGCTAGATATAGCAGTTTGTTTTGCATGGGCTGCATCTCAATCCACCTCATCCTCCGATGTCGTCCTTCTGCATCCTCCGATGTCGTCCTTCTGCATCCTCCGATGTCGGCCTTCTGCATCCTCCGATGTCGGCCTTCTGCATCCTCCGATGTCGTCCTTCTGCATCTACGGTGGAAGGTGGCCGCGCTACAGCGGTGTTTGTCAGACCATGAGACGTCCCGAAAATTGGTCATCTCAAGACAACGTTTGTAGTTTCCGAACGGTTTGGCAAAAAACGAATTTGGAAAGATGACTCTCATGAACACGATGGCGGTCTTCGTTTTGCTCTACGACAGACACAAGTGTCACGGGACTCATCTGAAGGTAACCCATACAAATGAATGGAAGTATGGAGAAATATATAGATATTAAACCTTCATCTGAAGGTAACCCATACCAATGAATGGAAGTATGGAGAAATATATAGATATTAAACCTTAATCTGAAGGTAACCCATACAAAATAATGGAAGTATGGAGAAATATATAGATATTAAACCCACAGATGCTGTGGGAGGGACAGAAGCTGTGGGAGGGACAGATGCTGTGGGAGGGACAGATGCTGTGGGAGGGACAGAAGCTGTGGGAGGGACAGAAGCTGTGGGAGGGACAGAAGCTGTGGGAGGGACAAAAGCTGTGGGAGGGACAGAAGCTGTGGGAGGGACAGAAGCTGTGGGAGGGACAGATGCTGTGGGAGGGACAGAAGCTGTGGGAGGGACAGAAGCTGTGGGGGGGACAGAAGCTGTGGGAGGGAAAGAAGCTGTGGGAGGGACAGAAGCTGTGGGAGGGACAGAAGCTGTGGGAGGGACAGAAGCTGTGGGAGGGACAGAAGCTGTGGGAGGGACAGAAGCTGTGGGAGGGACAGAATGACCTCTCATTCAGATTACAGTATGTTTTATATTTTTTCACTTCAGTACAACATATAGAAAAGGCTAGTTGTGTAAACAGACTGTCTGCTGGTCTTTCCTGACATGTTTCTGGCTGAATGTTCATTATCGATCTTTCTCACAAACTATTTTTTGAGTGTAGACGGAATCGGTCATTCTCACAATCCATCTGCCAATAACACTACTATTTAGAAAAGATATTCCCACCCAAAAACATAATTTTGTGAGCACTTCTCCTTTGCCAAGATAATCCATCCACCTGACAGGTGTGGCATATCAAGAAGCTGATTAAACAGCATGATCATTACACAGGTGTACCTTGTGCTGGGGAGAGTAAAAGGCCACTAAAATGTGCAGTTTTGTCACACAATGCCACAGATGTCTCAAGTTGAGGAAGTGTGCAAATTGGCATGCTGACCGCAGGAATGTCCACCAGAGCTGTTGCCAATGATTGTCATGTTAATTTTTTTTTACCGTAAGCAGTCTCCAACAACGTTTTAAGTAATTCTGCATTATGTCCAATTCTTATTTAACCTGTCTCTTCCCCTTCATCTCCACTGATTGAAGTGGATTTAACAAGTGACATCAATAAGGGATCAGAGCTTTCACCTGGTCAGGTATGTAATGTAAAAAAGCAGGTGTTCATAACGTATTGTCGTTCAATTTTTGCACTGGGAAATATACAAATACGTTTAACCTAAAATTCAAAGTTCATTTGACATATAATTCAACTTCAGAATATCTGTTGGTTCAGCTATATGCCCAAATATTGAGCAGAAAAAAATCAAGCCTATTGCAGCTGGTTGCCTTACAATTGTACATTGAGTCAAGGGTTTTTGGTTGGTTGAGCAGAGGGGTTTTCCTTTACAGTGCGCCTGCCTGTCTGTGTGTCTGCTCTGTGTGCCTGTCTGTGTAGCTGCTCTGTGCGTCTGGTCTGGCCACAAGCCCCATGGGGAGTGGCCGGTATTATCTAGATCCCAACCCTGACAGCGAAGAGACACCAGAGTGACCGTGAAAAGGGCAAAAGGGAGTGACTCATGTTGAAAGCTGACCCTATAAACCTTTGCGCACACGCACAGTAGAGGAAACACCAACCTTCAGACTTGGCTTTTTCAAAAACACATGAGCACTCTGAACCGCCGGCAAAAGACATGTAGAGGAAAGACAACTAACACCATGTGACCAGTGCTGTTGGTAGGTCTACACGACCTTCCAGTATCCAAACTTCCTGTTTGTGCAACAGCGAGAAGATGGCTTCTGATTAAGCAAGGGGGATTTTCAGGTGAGCGGTGCAGGCTTATGACTAATGAATATTGGATACAAGTGAGCAATTGGTAGTCACAGCTCTATGTCCATATATGGCGTTCCTCGATTAATAAGGCCACGTTGCAATATGGCTGTCTGGGCCCGTATATGGAGTTCCTGCTCCGGGCCACGTGGCAATATGAAAAGACAATGCCCATATATGGAAGTTCCTGCTGTACATTAGACGTGTCGTCTGAAGCTTATAGCTTACCTCCTGAAACTGCGTTATAAACTATTAAGTCATGTTTTTACCATCAAGTAGGTTTTGGTTTTGCTAGCGCGCTTTGGACGGGATGCTTCAAGAGTCAAATGTTCCTTTTTTTTTAAACCCTTAACCATTCAAAATGGAGGAGATGCAGCAGCAACCCAGGTGTCCAAAACATCTTTAAAATTTGACATTTGGAAAAACGTGGACAAACAGAATCTGAAGTAAAATTGGTCAAACTGTGAGATAATTTTGGTTACAGCAGAGAGGAAGAGCGGAAGAGGCGAGAAGAAGAGCAGAGAGGAAGAGGCGAGAGGAAGAGGCGAGAGGTTTCACTCTGATGAGTGTCAAATTTGCTCGTTACGAATGCACTGATATAAGCTAATGTAAGTGATATTTCGGCAACTTGCCCGAAACATCTTTATATCAGAGTTGTGCCTTTTGTTATAGAGCTAGATAGCCATGATTAGTCCTCTATAACCCTTTAAAGCATGTCTGTTGCCATTGAGTGCTTCCACCATTTTAAAGTAGTGAAATGGGTGGGGATTCCTATGAGTTGGGAGCAATCAGCCAATGAAGAAGATATTTGACTACTTTAAAATGGAGATAGCCTCAATGGCACTACCCATGCTGCCACAGGCACTATAATGGCACAGATACAAAGATGAGTCCTCTATCTATCTCTATGGCCTGTTGTTCACACAGGTATCTGCCCTTTAATCTCGCCTCCTACCGCCTGCCTTACATCGAGTAGCAATATAATAGACCATCTTTGGTTACAGAGAGAATGCGGTGATGTGATACTTCCCTGATCTTCCTCATGTATGGTGGATGCCAGAGGAGGCTGGTGGGAAGAGCAATATGAGGACCGGCTAATTGTAATTTCTGGAACGGAGTCAAACAGTTTCACGTCTGTGTTTGATACCGTTCCATTGATTCCATTCCAGACATTACAATGAGTCTGTCCTCCTATTGCTCCTCCCACCAGCCGCCACTGGTGGACACACATGGTCTTTCGGCTGAACACTAGACCAGACAGACAGACCAAACAGGAAGTAAAATGTTACCAAAACATTCTGCAGTTTCTTTATCAAATAAGTGTGTGAACCAACCGATCTCTTTTCTTTAATAAAATGCTTCCTAAAAATTTTAAAAATGGTTACATTTCATAACATTTTTGGTAATGTTCTAGGAACGTTCTCCAACTGGTTTGACATTGGAAACGTTCTCAAATAGTTCAGAAACAACCTTCTGTGGGAATTTAAGTACTTCAGCAAAAATGTTTCCTACAGGTTTACTCATGATTCTATTTAAAGTCATGTTCTCAAATTGTTTCAAGAACGTGAAGACAAAATAGTTCGCTTTGCTAGTAAGGAGCTAGAGGTCAAGCAGACAGGTCTGGAGGTAATTTATGATATAATATAATTTATCATAATGTATGATATAACAGCCTGCAAGGTATTGATGGACCCCTGAGTTTGAGCTACTCTCCTCAGGGAGAAGTTACACGGCACCAGGGCACAACAGAAATGAAGCCAAACAATCATTTCTCCCAGCGGCAGTACAGATCCTAAATGTTTAAAACCACAAGTAGGACCAGTTGGCTGGCGTACAGCTAACATTGTAGTTGACAGAGCATTCTACTCTGGAGTGTACAAAACATTAAGAACACCTTCCTAATATTGATTTACACCTCTCCCTTTTGCCATCAGAACATCCTCAATTTGTTGGACTCTAAAAGGTGTCAATCGTTCCACAGGGATGTTGGCCCATGTTGACTCCAATGCTTCCCACAGTTGTGTCAAGTTGGCTGGATGTCCTTTGGGTGGTGGACCTTTCTCGACACACACGGGAAACTGTTGAGTGTGAAAAACCCAGCAGCGTTGCAGTTCTTGACACAAACCGGTGCGCCTGGCACCTACTACCATACCCTGCTCAAAGGTACTTAAATATTTTGTCTTGCCCATTCACCCTCTGAATGGCACAAATACACAATCCATGTCCCAATTGTCTCAAGGCTAAAAAATCCTTCTTTAACCTGTCTCCTCCCCTTCATCTACACTGATTGAAGTGGATTTAACAAGTGACATCAATAAGGGATCATAGCTTTCATGTATTTTTTATTGTGGCAAGCCATCAGTGAGATTCAAACCTATGATCGTCTGTTCTCTATCGATGGAATTAGTCCACTGCACCACCAGGATGGAGCTACATGCCATGCTTTAAAAAAAAATAATAATAACTGAACCTTTATTTAACTAGGCAAGTCAGTTAAGAACATATTCTTATTTACAACGACAGCCTACCAGAAGGTCCTGCGGGGACGGAGGCTGGGATTAAAAACATTTTTTAAATAAAAATTTAAACAAAAAACACATCACGACAAGAGAGACACCACAACACTACATAAAGAGAGACCTAAGACAACAACACGGCATGGCAGCTACACAAGCTGTTCATTTTAGTCTATTCAAACAGACCCCATTTCAAAGGAAACACATCTAATCAAATGTATTGGTCACATACACGTGTTTACCAGATGTTATTGCAAGTGTAGCGAAATGCTTGTGCTCCTACCTTCGACAGTGCAATAATATCTAACAAGTAATATCTAACAGTTTCACAACATATATCCAAAAAAGACGTGCATCTAAGTAAGGAATGGATGAAGAATATATATACATATATTTCAGAGCGGCATAGCAGTCATTGAGATCACACTTAACTCTCTCTATCCCATACCTTGTTTTCTTGATCATGAGAACGGAATGTATATCTTTTTTGAAAAACATTCTTAGAATGTAATTTTCATGGAAAGTGTTCTTGATGTTCTGAGAACATGATTTAAATAGAACCATGAGGAAACGTGCAGAGAACGTTATGCCGAAGTCCTGAAATTCCCACAGAAGAAAGTTGTTTCTTAATTTTCTCAGAACAAATTTGAGAACATGAATTTAAATAGAACCATTAGGAAACATGTAGGAAACTTATGATGAAGTAGTGAAATTCCCACAGAAGAACGTTGTTGCTTAACATTCTCTTGAACAATTTGAGAACGTTCCCAATGTCAAACCAGTTGGAGAACATTCCTAGAACACTACCAAAATTGAAATGAAAAGTAAACTTTTTTTTGAACTTTTAGGAAACATGTCCCAAAGCCAAGCAACTATCCTGCACCATTCCCAGAAAGCTGTGGGAAGGATGTATGCACAATAACTATAGGACAACCACAATTTCGCCAAGCTCTAAGAAACAACTGGTTCTCAGAACGTTATGTGCAAGCTGGGGAGACATCTAATTGATTTTGAAACGAGAAGATTATATACAAGAATGTTTTCAGATCCATCCTTCATCTACAAATTGGCCTCCTGACGCCAATCATTCAGGCTTGTCATTTCATTTGTGAGCTTCTTAGAGATTTTTTTGACATGTTGTTTATGTTTCTACCACTGATGAAAACAACATCTAAATTGATCTGATCATCCATCACATGTAAGTAATAATTCATTTAGGTTAGATCAAATTCCCTTTATACCCTTAAAGCTCGTCTGCTCCAGACAGTTTTGTAAACAGATCTGAGAGAAGTATTTAGTTGTATTAAATGTACGATCAACAAGTAATCAAATAGTTTAACAACGTGGGAGATGAATAAGAAAATAAACCTTGAAACCAATATTTTCACAATGGAGAGAGTTTTTGGGTAAGCAAAGAAAACCAATTAAATAATAAAACTCTCTTGAGTGTATTTTCAGAGAAAAGTGGCGAAAGCAAAAGATTTTTATTAAAAACATCAATTTGAAAGGTGTAGAATGTGGAGTTGTTTTACCTTTGTGGAGTTAAAGTTATTTATGTAGATAGGTTTCTTTATTTTTTTTAAAAATCTTCTGTCTGGGACTTCAGGAAGACTTGAACTGCCCAGAATGCATCCTAAATCACACATCTCCATTTAAATACACTACATAGGGACTGGGGTGCTATTTGGGATTCATGCTCAGACTTGAACTACCCATAATGCTGTTGAACTTACCCAGAATCCCGTTAGTGCAGCAGACAGGAAGGAAACAGGAAGAAGAGAGGATGAGACAGAGGTCTGAAGAGGTGAGATTTGTTTGGACAATTTTAAATTCCATTAGGTGTCTCTGTGTCTTGTAGGGTTGTCTGTCTGTCTGTGTCTGTCAAGGTTATTATAGTAAATGAAAACAAAAACTAAGACTAGTCATTAAAATAAAATATATATAGTAAACTGAAGTAAAATAATTAACAAAATCTGTTTGAAAAACTGAAAATATAATGCAATTGTTATTTTGTATTGTCTCCCAAGCGAACTCAAATGAAATAAAAACCATCATGAATTATGTTCAGTTACATGTTTTACTGTGGGCAGAAAGCTAATGGGGTTTTCAGTTGTGTTTTCAAGCTTTTGGGAGGTGTTAAAAGCTTCTGAATCACGTCAGGAGACGTGTGCAAACCTGTCATCAAGGCAAAGTGTTTCTACTTTGACGAATCTCAAATATAAAATATATTTTGATTTGTTTAACACTTTTTTTGTTACTACATGATGCCATATGTGTTATTTCATAGTTTTGATGTCTTCAGTATTATTCTACAATGTAGAAAATAGTGAAAATAAAGAAAAACCACCCTGGAATGAGTAGGTGTGTGCAAACTTTTGTCTGGCACTGTACTGTACTTCAAATACAATATGCACTTTTCTAGTATATTTTAAGTTTACTGTAAATATACTGTCGTCAACCTTCAATACACTTGTTAAAAGTCTACTTTAAATTGTTTTTCAGTCTTTAAGTATACTATATACAGTGGGGCAAAAAAATATTTAGTCAGCCACCAATTGTGCAAGTTCTCCCACTTAAAAAGATGAGAGAGGCCTGTAATTTTCATCATAGGTACACATCAACTATGACAGACAAAATGAGAATTTTTTTCTCCAGAAAATCACATTGTAGGATTATTTATGAATTTATTTGCAAATTATGGTGGAAAATAAGTATTTGGTCACCTACAAACAAGCAAGATTTCTGGCTCTCACAGACCTGTAACTTCTTTAAGAGGCTCCTCTGTCCTCCACTCGTTACCTGTATTAATGGCACCTGTTTGAACTTGTTATCAGTATAAAAGACACCTGTCCACAACCTCAAATAGTCACACTCCAAACTCCACTATGGCCAAGACCAAAGAGCTGTCAAAGGACAGCTGGGAACCCTTACAGCGGGCCCCGGACAGGCGGGAGACTCTGGCAGCGCCGGACAGGCGGGAGACTCTAGCAGCCCCGGACAGGCGGGAGACTCTGGCAGCGCCGGACAGGCGGGAGACTCTGACAGCGCCGGACAGGCGGGAGACTCTGGCAGCGCCGGACAGGCGGGAGACTCTGGCAGCGCTGGACTGGAGAGAGAACCTGGAGAGAGGAGATGGAGAGACAGCGTGGGGCTACCACAGGACCCACCAGGCTGGGGAGACCTACAGGAGGCCTGGTGCGTGGAGGAGGCACCGGATGGAACGGGCTGTGGGGGAGCACTGGAGCTCTGGTGCGCAGCCTTGGCACCACTCCTCCAGGCTGGATGACCACTTTAGCCCTGACCCTCAAGAGTGCAGGCACAGGTTGAACCGGGCTGTGGGGGAGCACTGGAGATCTGGTGCTTTCTTACAACCTCATGCATACTTAAAATCATGTTAGCCTACGTTAGCTCAAATGTCCCACCGGGGGGGACACCGATCCCGTAGATTAAGTATACTTAAAAAACGCATGTGCCAAATATTTGCATATTACCCAGCATCCTTTTCTGCAGCTGAAGTTTTATATATAATACATTGTCATCATATTGAACTCATTCAAATGTTTTAATTTTAATTTTCAAACTGAATAATATTGTACTTTTAATTACACATAACATATTACACTTTACACATTTTATTGAAATGTTAATTTATCACAAAATGCCACAAAAGTGTGAGAATCACAGGTTATAGTTG
The DNA here is from genome assembly GCF_016432855.1 of Salvelinus namaycush. Lineage (NCBI taxonomy): Eukaryota > Metazoa > Chordata > Actinopteri > Salmoniformes > Salmonidae > Salvelinus > Salvelinus namaycush. The sequence goes on along the minus strand of NC_052320.1, from coordinate 593,375 downwards.
ACAAACATGTTACTTGGATTTTGCTGCTCCAGTTGTGAATGGTGAGAAGATGTTAACCTTAACATTGTTAACTGCTATATCAAATGTGGTTAATGAGTAGAAGTCTATTTGTAAAAGTGTACTTGAAACACTAAATACACTTTGTGAAGAAAAATGCAGGAATTATAAGTCAAATACAATTGTAGTATAATTCTAAATCATGACAAATATACATAACATTTATTTAAGGTGTGTTCAGAGTATTTTCATTTTGCTCTTTATCTAATATACTAAGAGTTTACTTAATTCTTATGGCTGCAAGCCCTAAGTCGGGATCAATATGACAACAGCCACTTCAAGTGCAGGGCGCGAAATTCAAAATATATGTTTTAGAAATATTTAACTTTCACACATTAACAAGTCCAATACAGCAAATGAAAGGTACACATCTTGTGAATCCAGCCAACATGTCCGATTTTCAAAATGTTTTACAGCGAAAACAGCACGTATATTTATGTTAGCTCACCACCAAATACAAAAAAGGACAGACATTTTTCACAGCACAGGTAGCATGCACAAAGCCAACCTAACTAACCAAGAACCAACCAAACTAACCAACAAACAACTTCATCAGATGACAGTCTTATAACATGTTATTCAATAAATCTATGTTTTGTTCGAAAAATGTGCATATTTCAGGTATAAATCATAGTTTACATTGCAGCTACAATCAGAAATTGCACCGAAAGCAGCCAGAATAATTACAGACACCAACGTCAAATACCTAAATACTCATCATAAAACATTTCTGAAAAATACATAGTGTACAGCAAATGAAAGACAGGCATCTTGTGATTCCAGCTAATATTTCCGATTTCTTAAGTGTTTTACAGCGAAAACACAATATAGCGTTATATTAGCTTACCACAATAGCCAGAAACACAAGCCATTCCCCAGTAGCAAAGGTTAGCGATCGTAACAAACCAGCAAAAGATATATAATTTTTGACTAACCTTGATAAGCTTCATCAGATGACAGTCCTATAACATCAGGTTATACATACACTTATGTTTTGTTCGAAAATGTGCATATTTAGAGCTGAAATCAGTGGTTATACATTGTGCTAACGTAGCATCTTTTTCCCACAACGTCCGGATATTTTTCTGACACTTTTTCTGACACACATATTCTGACCAAATAACTATTCATAAACATAACTAAAAAATACATGTTGTATAGGAAATGATAGATACACTAGTTCTTAATGCAATCGCCGTGTTAGAATTCTAAAAATAACTTCATTACGACATACAGCTTAGGTATAGCGAGAGAGTACCCAAAAGCTGGGCGCCAACGACTAGTACAACATGTTCGACAGATATATGAAATAACATCATAGAATGGCTCCTACTTTTGCTGATCTTTCATCAGAATGTTGGACAAGGGGTCCTTTGTCGGGAACAATCGTTGTTTGGATTTAGAACGGCCTTTTTCCCTCTCGATTTAGCAAGCACACTTGCCAAGTGGCGCGAATCTCTCCATGTCAACAAACGGAAGAGAACGGAACACGGCAAAACTCCCGAAAAAATGTCAATAATCTGATTAAACTATATTGAAAAAACATACTTTACGATGATATTGTCACATGTATCAAATAAAATCAAAGCCGGAGATATTAGTCGTCCATAACGACAGCTTATCAGAAGGCAAATCCAAGTCCCTCCTCGCGCTCTCCAGAAAACAGGAAACTGGTGACACGTCATGCCAAGAGCTATGATTCGAGTCCAGATCAAGTTACACACTCCATTTCTTCTCTCACTGCCTGTCGACATCTAGTGGAAGACGTATGAAGTACATCTAAACTAATAAATAACAAGGACTTTAATAGGCAGCCCCTAGAAGAGAGCATCGATTTCAGATTTTCCACTTCCTATCAGGAAGTTTGCTGCAAAATGAGTTCTGTTTTACTCACAGATATAATTCAAACGGTTTTAGAAACTAGAGAGTGTTTTCTATCCAATAGTAATAATAATATGCATATTGTACGAGCAAGAATTGAGTACGAGGCCGTTTGAAATGGGCACCTTTTATCCGGCTACTCAATACTGCCCCTGCAGCCCAAACAGGTTATTAAGTACCAAAAACGGTCCCAATTTAGATCATTTTAAAAAGTATTTAATATACTTAAATGCTAATAAAATACATTTAATGCACAAAATGTTTTTAAAATGATTCCCATTTAGATCATTTTAGTACATACATACTTAACTATATTTAAGTATAGTTATCACAGACCTACTTAAATATGTTATAATATGTAAATTAAGATTTTAAATATATTTATTTTCCCCTTGGGAAAATGGCATCACTATCTGACAAGGAAGAAATCCAATAGTATCATTTTGGGGCTTTATCCCCGGATGTTTTTGGGGCATTCTGGGGCTTTATCCCCGGATGTTTTGGTTTTTGATCCAGCTCCTAAACTTTTGATTGCTTCCCCTAAAAAGTATATATATATATATACACTGCTCAAAAAAAATAAAGGGAACACTTAAAACTTCTTATGGCTGCAGCCCGGCGTCGGTACACTTATGACAACAGCCAGCTCAAGTGCAGGGCGCGAAATTCAAAATATATATTTTTAAAATATTTAACTTTCACACATTAACAAGTCCAATACAGCATATGAAAGGAACACATCTTGTGAATCCAGCGAACATGTCCGATTTTTAAAATGTTTTACAGGGAAGACACTATGTAAATCTATTAGCTAACCACATTAGCAAAAGACACCACTTTTTTTACTCCACCAGTTTTTTACTCCATCAGTAGCTATCACAAATTCGACCAAATAAAGATATAAATAGCCACTAACCAAGAAACAACTTCATCAGATGACAGTCTGATAACATATTTATTGTATAGCATATGTTTTGTTACAAAAATTTGCATATTTCAGGTATAAATCATAGTTTACATTGCAGCTACAAACAGAAATTGCACCGAAAGCAGCCATAATAATTACAGGCACCAACGTCAAATACCTAATTACTCATCATAAAACATTTCTGAAAAATACATAGTGTACAGCAAATGAAAGACAGGCATCTTGTGATTCCAGCCAATATTTCCGATTTATTAAGTGTTTTACAGCGAAAAAAAAATGTAGCGTTATATTAGCTTAGCAGAATAGCCAGAAACACTTGGGCGCTGACGACTACGACAGATATATGAAATAGCATCATAAAATGTTTCTTACTTTTGCTGATCTTCCATCAGAATGTTGGACAAGGTGTCCTTTGTCCAGAACAGTCGTTGTTTGGATTTAGAACGGCAACTTTCCCTCTTCATTTAGCAAGCGCGCTAGCCTAGTGGCAAAAAGCTCTCCATGTCAACAAACGGAAGAGAACGGAACACGGCAAAACTCCCGAAAAAATTTCAATAATCTGATGAAACTATATTGAAAAAACATACTTTACGATGATATGGTGACATGTATCAAATAAAATCAAAGCCGGAGATAATAGTCGCCTATAACGGCAGCTAAACAAAAGGCAATCCCACTGTCCACCTCGCGCTCTTCAGAGTACCGAAAATGGGGGACACGTCATTCCAAGATGATGTGTTCCATCTCAGACCAAGATAATCACCTAATTTCTTCTCTCACAGCCTCTTGACACCCAGGGGAAGGTGTATGACGTGCATGTATACTAATAGGTCTCGTGCCCATTTATAGGCAGGAAGAAGAACAGAGCATCGATTTCAGACTTTCCACTTCCTGGTCAGGAAATGTGCTGCAGAATGAGTTCTGTTTCACTCAGATAAATAATTCAAACGGTTTTAGAAACTAGATAGTGTTTTCTATCCAATAGTAATAATAATATGCATATTGTACGAGCAAGAATTGAGTACGAGGCCGTTTGAAATGGGCACCTTTTATCTGGCTACTCAATACTGCCCCTTGCAGCCCAAACAGGTTAAACAACACAATGTAACTCCAAGTCAATCACACTTCTGTGAAATCAAACTGTCCACTTAGGAAGCAAACACTGATTGACAATAAATTTCACATGCTGTTGTGCAAATGGAATAGACAAAAGGTGGAAATTATAGGCAATTAGCAAGCCACCCCCAATAAAGGAATGGTTCTGCAGGTGGTGACCACAGACCACTTCTCAGTTCCTATGCTTCCTGGCTGATGTTTTGGTCACTTTTGAATACTGGCGGTGCTTTCACTCTAGTGGTAGCATGAGACGGAGTCTACAACCCACACAAGTGGCTCAGGTAGTGCAGCTCATCCAGGATGGCACATCAATGCGAGCTGTGGCAAGAAGGTTTGCTGTGTCTGTCAGCGTAGTGTCCAGAGCATGGAGGCGCTACCAGGAGACAGGCCAGTACATCAGGAGACGTGGAGGAGGCCGTAGGAGGGCAACAACCCAGCAGCAGGACCGCTACCTCCGCCTTTGTGCAAGGAGGAGCACTGCCAGAGCCCTGAAAAATGACCTCCAGCAGGCCACAAATGTGCATGTGTCTGCTCAAACGGTATGAGGGCCCGACGTCCACAGGTGGGGGTTGTGCTTACAGCCCAACACCGTGCAGGACGTTTGGCATTTGCCAGAGAACACCAAGATTGGCAAATTCGCCACTGGCGCCCTGTGCTCTTCACAGATGAAAGCAGGTTCACACTGAGCACATGAGCACATGTGACAGACGTGACAGAGTCTGGAAACGCCGTGGAGAACGTTCTGCTGCCTGCAACATCCTCCAGCATGACCGGTTTGGTGGTGGGTCAGTCATGGTGTGGGGTGGCATTTCTTTGTGGAGCCGCACAGCCCTCCATGTGCTCGCCAGAGGTAGCCTGACTGCCATTAGGTACCGAGATGAGATCCTCAGACCCCTTGTGAGACCATATGCTGACACATGCACATTTGTGGCCTGCTGGAGGTCATTTTGCTTTGTTTTGGGACAAACCAGATCACTCGAGTTCCAATGCAGCGATTGTTTGCTTTCCGATGATTATAGGCTTGAGGTGGCTTCCTTGATCACCCAGGTCGCCAGAAACTGGAAAACGCAGATTTCAATGTTTACCTTTTCTACGCCGGTGGCTGGACGGCATTCACGTTTGTTGGATGCATTCCCGCCATGTCGTTTGTCGTTATCCGACAGGCCGGTGTTGCCCGGAGCTCCCCCATCTGAAAGTGGAGTCAAAGGAGCACAGCGAGAGGAGCATGGCAATCTACGATGGTCGCATGTCATGGAAGACAGCGGCCTCCCGCAAAGCCGAAGACAGCGGCCTCCCGCAAAGCAGTCTACACTCCCAATTAGAGGCCCGGAGCGGATACAAACAATGAATATGTTTGCCATCGTGGAGCCTGATCTTCCTGCACCTTTGTCGCTGAGGGTACCTGTGTCTGCGGCCGCAGTGCCTACTCCTACGATTTCAAAGTCGACGTTGACAATCTTCTGATTCAAGCAGTAAAATTTGATTAAAAACTGATGCAAAATACACCTTGTGAAACAGCAAGGGACTGTGAAGCAACACACATAGGCACAGACACATGCATACACACACACGATAATATTCGCATTGTACACACATGTACACATGGATTTAGTACTGTAGATATGTGGTAGTGGTGAAGTACATTAGGGGCCTGAGGAAACACAGTGTGTTGTGAAATCTGTGAATGTATTGTAATGTTTTTAAAATTGTATAGTTGCCTTAATTGTGCTGGACCCCATGAAGAGTAGCTGCTGCCTTGACAATTTTCTCCACAGATTCCTGAAGGAAGACAGCCCAACTACACGTACCTTTGGAAAGCCGGTACCCCCTGTATATAGCCCCGCTATTGTTATTTACTGCTGCTCTTTAATTATTTGTTATTCTTATCTCATACTTTTTTTGGGGGGGGGGGGGGGGGGGTATTTTCTTAAAACTGCATTGTTGGTTATGGGCTTGTAAGTAAGCATTTGACTGTAAAGTACCTGTTGTAGTTGGCGCATGTGACAAACCTTAAACAAACTATACATTGTAGAAATTCATATACACATATTCAAAGCATTTAATGAGAACTAAAAGGTGTGCAACATGAAAATATTGTCTAATTTACATTGTGTAATTTATTGACGATCCCTAACTAGCCCCGGATATAGGCTATCCAAGGTCAAAGTCAGGTTGCACACCAGCCGGCCTGAAGCTAATTGGCAAAAATTATTTGGCAAACTGCGAAGACACACATGAGACATCTACATCAAACCACAACAGAGTCTATGTCCAAAGTTGTTTAATGGTTTCCTGGCAACACACTGTAGATGTATGTGTTTCCACAGTAGAGAACGTTTCCACAGTAGAGAACGTTCCACAGTAGAGAACGTTCCACAGTAGAGAATGTTCCACAGTAGAGAACGTTCCACAGTAGAGAACGTTCCACAGTAGAGAACGTTCCACAGTAGAGAATGTTCCACAGTAGAGAACGTTCCACAGTAGAGAACGTTCCACAGTAAAGAGAACGTTCCACAGTAAAGAGAACGTTCCACAGTAAAGAGAACGTTCCACAGTAAAGAGAACGTTCCACAGTAAAGAGAACGTTCCACAGTAAAGAGAACGTTCCACAGTAAAGAGAACGCTCCACAGTAGAGAACGCTCCACAGTAGAGAACGCTCCACAGTAGAGAATGTTCCAGAGTAGAGAATGTCCCAGAGTAGAGAATGTCCCAGAGTAGAGAATGTCCCAGAGTAGAGAATGTCCCAGAGTAGAGAATGTCCCAGAGTATAGAATGTCCCAGAGTAGAGAATGTTCCACAGTAGAGAATGTTCCACAGTAGAGAATGTTCCACAGTAGAGAATGTTCCACAGTAGAGAATGTTCCACAGTAGAGAATGTTCCACAGTAGAGAACGTTCCACAGTAGAGAATGTTCCACAGTAGCTACAATAATTGAGTACTGGCAGTGTCTGCTGTGGCAGGTGAGAAGGTGCAAATTACTTGAAAAATGTCTATTCTCTCAACGTTCATCTCAAAGTGCACCAAATAAATTTATTTAGCTTTTAAAATGATAATTGTTTGTTGTTGTCTTGCGAGAATCCACCCAGACCCCATCGCTGGCTTTGAGCCCGATGTCTTCATCACGTAGAAACACCCCTGCTGCTTGGTAGGTAGCGTAGCCAAAGGGCGAGTGCAGAGTGTGAGCAATGGCGTCAGCATACAGTACCTTTAACCTCCCGGTGGTCGGTCGAACAGCAAAGCCCACGTTTTGGAATTGCTTTGTGTACTTTATGTCAGGTAAAGGTACTTGATTGTTCTTACATGTACTAATTACATTTAATTATATATTTTCTTTAAACATTGGATTGGGGGAGAGATTTTCCTTCCACCATATTTATTGCACCAGTCTAGGTGCTATTCCTTTAAAATCCAAGTCCCATAAAGACTTTAACATTTTAAACCTAACCTGACGTATGACCTGACCCATCACTACTCACCCAGTGGCAAGAAGTCCCAGAAACACTAAGCCTCCAACACAAATGGCTCCTGGCCTCCCATGCATACTTTCTGTACCTAAACACTCAAACTGAAACTAAAAGAATATAAAAACAAAACAATGATAGAAATAAAACAAGTCTAAAAACACAAATCTAGAATAACCATTGATGTCTTGGTCTGTGTCTGTCTCAGACAGGGCTGAAGAGGAAGAGGAGGCGGAGGAAGACCATAAAGGCATGTTATCTAAAACTAAATCCGCCCAGTGATCTTTAGTTTCACCCTCTCCTCTGTCCCCAAGGTGGGCTGGATGCCTCAGCTGTCAGGCAGCATCAGGGGCCGGGTGGGTGGCTTCTCAACCCCTTACCTGGCCTTCAGGGTCTGTGGCTCTCTGGTGTCTCTAAACTTTAGTGAGTTAGCAGACCAGACGAAACAGGCTTGAGTCTGGTGCTG